>NC_052484.1:8676714-8836744 GCF_009730915.1 Dioscorea cayenensis subsp. rotundata
CTCCTCTTTTACCGAGAGATTTGAACTTTCATCGATCACAGTAGTGACCTTGAGATGGAAAGAGTAAGGACTAATTGGTGATGCGGACAATGTCTGGATACTTAATTCGTTTGGTTTTTATTCTGCAGGCCAGAAATTTACTCACCATGAGTTTGAGAGGTTTCGATAAAATTATTGTAGACCCTTGTCTTTATCTGGACGAGAATTCCGGCTAGTTTTACTACTAGAGAGACAAAGGTCAACTCCACGAGGCTTTCAAGATTTTCACGGTTGGTACTCATGAAAAGACTTTAAAAACTTCGATCTACTTGATTCACTATTCTAAAAGCGGACTAATTTTCCACTTCCATGTTATGGAAATCACGCAGATTCTGTCGTATCGGTGGTGTCTTATTAGCGCACAACGTCTAAACGCCATCAGGCCATTAAAGATGAAGAAGCTTCTAAGCTCTTACACATTAGTTTTCTAGTTATGAATTAGTGAGTTAGTTCTTTGAAAGGCAAAGGCACATATATAGTCCTTGAATTACATCTCTATATTCAAAATTGTTTTTGTCGAGATGTGTGGATTCGGTGACTTAATGTACGCTCATTACCTTCTTTTAGAGCAGTTAAAGTGAGTGATAAGCAAGTAATAGTCATTGTGAGGTTGGTTCATTGTTGAGATGCTTAGATATTACAAAAGGAAATTAATAGCTTAATTGAATTTTTCATGTTACAGAGTGCAAATATTGAAAGTATTTTGTACATGCCTTCTACTGTGGGTTCTCCATAAGATTAATAAGCTTAATTGTTGTGCACGGGCGTATCAGCGATCATACTGACTTCTGCTCGGTGTTTTATATTCTCTACTTCCCTTCTCCTCTGTTAGTTGAAATGGATTAGGGAGAGAATGAATTGGATTTTCTTTTTATTTTATTATTATTTATGGTGCAGTACTGCGAAAGGAATTTAGGGTGGTGTGATTATCGGGATGGTATTGCGGAGACATTCATCACTTATCATTATCACTTGGCGGGCCAGATTGGAAAAATAAAGGTATTGTACTAATTCATGCTTACCGCACATGTTGAAACACCATATATGCCTAAACTCCTGGCTAAGGCCATGAAATATATACTAACATATATTAATTTTCTTTTACGATGCACTCATCTAATCCCAAGATATATATATATACTATATATGAAATGAGTGTCTTTGAATGTGAGCACACCATATTTTGTTGATGTCCTTCAATGTGGGAAAGGATTAAAGGAAACATGGCATCTTGTTAAATGCATAGACACATCAATCACAAAAACCAAAATGGTTCAAATCTTTTTAAATTGTATGCTATGTGATCATTCGAATATAATATATATCGGTTGATCACCATAGCGTGAATATATTGGGTTACTCCTCTCCCCTCTCTCAATAATCAACTTAATTTTGCATGTGTTGTTACAAAGAAATCGAGAAAATACTAGTATTTTTCTTGATGATTAATAAGTTATCATTTACTTGAAATACGCCTTTACGGTTTAGAAGATAAATAACATGAATACTCTTAAAATCACTTCTATTGTCCTTTAACTAACTCTTTCGACCGAGGAATATAGTGAGCAAGCTGGCTACAAGGCTATATATATATATATATATATATATATATGATAAAAAGAGAAGGAGAGCAACCTAACAATTATATACTCCCGAATTGCCTTGTCTTGGATTCTATTGAAACCAATAGACAATTAAACGAGCTATTTCATGTCACTTGATCATCGGATAAAAGGCAAAAGCTCATGAAATAGTTTGAATGCTATGTCACCAGCTGATTATATGTCTACAGTTCAGCTGCATCGACTATTTAATTAATGTGTTCTTTTATGCATTCCTTGTGTTTCTATTCCTATGCATTCCTTTGTTTTATCTATTTTCGTTTTCTATCTATTTTTCATTTTTATGCATTCTCGTCCTTCTCTGTTTTATTTCTTTTTCTATATTTTTGCATTCCTTGTCCTTCCGTTTATGCTTTATTTTATTATATGCATTCCTTGTTTTTCACTTCTTTTTCTTTTTCTATATGCATTCCTTGTCCTTCTTTTTCTTTTATATTATATTTTCATTCCTTGTTTTCATGCCTCTTTTTCTTTTCTTTTCTTTTATTTTCTCTTCCATTTAGATCCTTATTTTGTCATTAGTGTATGTTTTGTTTCATATTTTTGACATGTTTGTGTTTTAGGACTTGAGTTCAATGCAATAACTTATCTAATATTTTGTTATTTTTGATAAAGGCAAGCATGCAATTGTGATTTGTCCAATTTTCTTATGAATTATGATTTGCTAATTACTATATTCCCTTAAATATATGTAATGCCCATGAAAAGTTCATTTTTCTTTTACTAAGCAGGTTGAAGTGATGAGTAATAGAAAGTAGAGAATGGATGGCTCTCCCAAAGAGCTAGTGAGGCATATATTAAGCGGAGTTGATGGTTTTCTAGATATGGCATTTTCAAAGGGACTGTGCAAGGACAAAAATACTTTGCCCAGTGCAAAAAGTGTTTGAACCGTATTTGGTATTATAGAGCAGCAGATCGAGAGAACACTTGATAGTCTATGGTTTCATAGAAGGCTATCTTGAGTGGGTATTCCATGGAGAAGGATTGTCAATGTATTACGAAGGATTACCATCACATAGTAATGAAGGACTTGATCCTCTTGATAACATGGATGATATGTTGCAAGAATATGTATAGAGATGTAGCAATTGGAGGCAAAAACCTCCCAAGGATTTGTGAAGGTCTAATATGGAGGCAAAGAAATTTTACAAGTTAATGGAGGAACCGGCGGGAGCTTTATCGAGGGTGTAAGAGTTTTCTCAAAGGCTTTCTTTTCATCGTTCGATTATATCTTTTCAAAGTGTCTCCATGGGCTAAGTAATGTGGCATTTTGGTGACCTTCTAGATTTATTAAAAAGAAGCCTTTTCACGATGCTACAATTCCGAATTCTTTTAATGAAGCTAAGAGGCGGTGAGAGATTTGGGTCTTGATTACAAAAAAATACATGCATGCCCAAATGATTGTATGTTGTTTTGGGATGAGCATGAAGAAAGCAAATAATTGTCTTGTATGTGGTGCTTCTAGGTGGAAATTGGAGGACAAATTTGCAGAATGATAATGCTAAATCCTCCACTATACACCGCTAAGGTTTTCTGATACTTTCCTCTTACTCCTAGGCTCTGAGGTTATTCATGTGTGAAGAGGCGGCTCTTTGCAATGAGATGGCATGCAACAGATCATCGAATGATGGAAATTTGAGGCATCCGGCTGATGCCAAAGCTTGGAAAGATTTTGATAATTTGCATCTTGAGTTTGCTCAAGACCCTCGCAATGTGAGGTTGGGACTTGCAAGTGATGGGTTCAATCCATTTTCGAGCGATGAGCATTTCACATAGCACATGGCCCGTTGTGTTAATCAATTACAATTTATCACCATTGGTTTTTATGAAGTCTGAATATATTTTTCTTGTCTATGATTATTCGGGTCCTAGATCACTGGTAAAGACATTGATATCTACATGCAACCTTTGATTAAAGAGTTGAAAGCACTTATGGGAAAATTGGTGTTGAAACATATGATGCCACAAGCAAACAAACATTTCTCATGCGGGTGGCATTATTATGGACAATTAGCGACTTCCCAGCTTATGCTATGTTATCAGGATGGAGCACTAAAGGAATGTTAGCATGTCCTTATTGTAATTATGGGACTTGTTCCAAATATTTGAATCATAGTAAAAAAAATGTTATATGGGTCATAGGAGATTTTTAGCTAAAAGTCATCCTTGGCGTCATAACAAGACATCGTTTGATAGTACTGTGGTGTTGAGAGATGCCCCGATCCATTTGTTATGTTTGGATGTTGCACAAAAGTTATTAACTCATGTGAATGTTTTTTTGGCAAGACACAAAAAAAGAAAGCCACATGATAAAAAAATGATCCATGGAGGAAAAAAAGTCCATTTTTTGAGTTGTCATATTGGGAGAAAAATACTTTGCGCCATAATTTGGATGTCATGCACATTCAAAAAAATGTTTGGGACAATTTGTTGGGGACATTATTAAATTTGGTTGGGAAAACAAAAGATCATCTAAAAGCACGCCTTGACATTGAAGAAATGGGTATAAGGAAAGAGCTTCAACCTACTCAATTAGATGGATGTAACAAGATTCAATATGCTAAAGCTTGTTATTCTATGAGCCCACATGAAAAAACCCTTTTTTTGCAAAGTCTTCAAGAATGTAAAATTACCACAAGGGTTTGCATTAAATATTTCTCGATGTGTGCAATTGGATGATAAGAAGATTCTAGGCTATAAAAGCCATGATGCTCATGTTATGATGCAATATTTACTTGGAGTTGCTGTGAGGAAGACATTGCCTAAAAATGTTGCCATTGTCTTAATCAAGTTGGGTGATTTTTTCTTGGGTATATGCGGTAAAGTTGTGAAGATGCAGGATCTTGATCGGTTGCAAAAGGAAATTATTGAAATTCTTTATCGTCTAGAAATGACTTTCATCCCATATTTTTTTGATATAATGGTGCATTTGACTATTCATTTGGTAAATGAAATCAAACTTGGTGGCCCGGTTAATTGTCGTTGGATGTTTCCAATTGAGCAAAATTTATGCAAGTTGAAGTCTTTTGTTCGTAATCGGAGCCGTCCGGAGGGATCTATTGCTGAAGGATATCTAACCGAGGGGTATTTTGCTCGAGATATATGCATGATGGTGTAAAGACAAGATTCAGCAGATATGGGAAAAATACTAATATGGCTATAGTGGATGATGAAGCATCTCCTATTTTCCCTAAGCTTGGCCATCCAATCGTGGGGAACAAAAGAAATATTGGCAAGACTTTCACTTTGGACCAAGAGGCCTTAACACAAGCTCATCGTTATGCTTTGTTCAATTGTGGAGACAAACAAGTGGAGGAATACATCAAGTAAGAAGTAACCATGTCTCTTAAAAGCTTTTGTTTGTGCTTTCTCTCTCTCTCTCTCTCTCTCTCTCTCTCTCTCTCTCTTTTAAGTAGCATGAGTTGTAATTGTTTAAATATGTTTGTATTTGATGAATGCAGAGAACACGAAAACTTGATAAACTCAAGAAGTAAATCAAATAGATGGAAAAGAGCACAAACTCACAGTCAAGATTTTATATTTTGATTTGAAGAAAGGATGAAGAATGAATGTGTACCCGACTTTATTATGTGGTTCTCTAAAGGCCCAAATCCAGTTGCTATCAAATATAAAGGGTATTACATCAATGGATTTTGTTTTCACACTAAAAAAACGTGATGCAAGATGCAAAACTCAAAATAGTGGAGTTACTTTGCAAGCTTTAACTCCAAGTTTTTGAAGTTCTATGGATCAAAATCCAATTGTTGGAGATGTTACTTACTATTGAGCAATAGATGAAATAATTGCAATTGACTATTGGGGCAAGTTCAATGTTGTGCTATTTAGGTGTGCTTTGTTTCAAGTTGTGAAAGATAATTATGGGCTCACTTGTGTCGATTTTAACAAATTATGCTACTTGGATGATCCTTTTGTCATTGCTTCACAAGTGCAACAAGTGTTCTATATTGAAGATCCTATTGAAGTTGGGTTACATTATGTTATGAAAAAGTTCCTAGAGATTTATATGGCCTTGAAGAGGAAAATCGTCCAAATATTGAGCAAGTTTTTTGGAGTGAGATTGATGTCTATTCACATGATATTGGTGAATCACATGATGATATAGAATCTATAAATTGGGCAAGAGATGATCAAGCTGTTGAAACCATGGATATACCTTCACATTTGTTACAAGTCCAAGAAAATGAAGAAATAGAATAAGATTCAGATATTGATGATAGTAATTGGGATTGGATGAATATTAATGAGTAGAAAAGCTTTTCCATTTCTATCATATATCTAATTTTTGTAAATGTGATGATTGATATTAAATGATGTTGGGAATTTTTGGTTTTATTATCTTGCATGTCTCCATTTTTATTCTAATGCATATTTAGGTACTTATGTTCTTTTCAAGCTAATAATATTTGTGATTTTTTTTCCCAAAATAATTTCATGTGACTAGGGATGAGTTGATAATTGCATATATCTAAAAAAATTTCTTTCTTTTATTGTAGGGATGAGTTTCACGAAGCTCACATAAAGTTCCTTGAGACTAGCTATTTCAAGTGCTATTCACGATAATTCTATTAAGTATGATTTTGTTCCTGAAAATAATAAATTTAAACTATCAATTGATTTTTATTTAAAATGATTTTGTTCACTAATTTTATTTGTGACAATTTTTAGAGCAAATGTCTTGAATGTAACCAACATTATATGTCATTTATCTAGGTTTGGTATGTTTAAAAGTGCAAAAAAAAAAATTTAAGTACTCTTTGACACATTACTAGCTATAGTATATATTTTTTCATGGTTGACTTGATTTTGGCATGTTTGGAAGTGCAGAAAAATCTTGTGCGCAAAAAATTTTGAATTCTAACAAAGAAGAAGACAAAGAAGTTTGTGAAACCAGAGACTATTGCTTCATATTTGCGAACACAACGTAAGCTCCGTAGAAGTCAAGGTCATGTAAATGTAGTACACACACAAGATCATGCATTAGAGGAAGCTACACAAACAAATCATGATCAAGAACATGAAGTACAAATGGAGCAATAAATGAGGATTGGGCTTGAGCAACAAGATCTACATCATATAGATTCTGAAAATCAACAAGAAATAAATCAAAATTCAACCATGGAAATTGGGGTACTTCCACCAATAGTTGCAACAGTGGCAACTGAGGATGCAATTACAAGCTCAGCAGGTTCAATTACTAAAGACAATATATAATCATGTTTATGTATATATAATGCAATTATAATGCTTTAACATATAATGTAGCTCCTTCTGTACAAAAAAAGAGAGGTTTAACAGCAATGAAAGCAGTTCATACATGATTTGAGGAAAACCGAAAGCCAATATTTTTGAATGAATTAAATCAGCCAATAGGACCAGATGATAAGACTTTGAATGAGTTCAGCAGTTTCTTAGGAACATTGGCTCGAAATTCAACACTTGCACTCCTTACAGTCACAAATTGGCGCAAAATGCCTACAAAAGAGTCATTATGGGAATATGTTCAGGTTTATAAGAATCTTACTTGTAAATATATCTAATTATTTCTTTTCATATTAAACATTTGCCATGTTAGTTTATAATTTGAGTAAATGTAATTGTTTGTGCAGAAAAAATACATAGTCCCTGAAGAAAGTAAAAAGTGGGTTCTAGCTACTATTGGAGATGATTGGAGAGTATATAAGTGTAGAGTGAAAAAAGAACATTATTATAAGTACAAGACTGATAAGCTTAGAATATTGAATCTCCCACAACATATTGGAGAAGATAAATTCAAAGAACTTTTGAACTATTGGAATTCAACAAATGCAAAGGTATAACAATTTTTAGTTTTTAATTGCTTTATAATGTCAAAACTACTTTCTCCAAACTATGCTTATAGTAATGGAAATCTTTATGTAGAGAATCACCGAAATAAATACAAATAATCGATAAAGGCAAACTAATATGCATACGGCGGGCAAAAGGAGTTTTGCTAGGATAAGAAAACAAATGGTAAGTATACGTATGTTTTTTTTTTTTTTATAAGCTTGACTACACTTATTATGATTAGTATTGTTTTGGTTACCTTGACTATACTTATTATGATTTGTATCAACAATGAAAACAAGTGGTAAGTGTATGTATGGTTTTTTTTCGTATTTTAAAATTGATATAATAGGAATGTTTTGATTATCTTGACTACACTTATTATGATTAGTATTGTTTTGGTTACCTTGATTATACCTATTATGATTATTATCACCAATAAATTTACCTTGACTATAATAGAATGAAAAAATATTTGTTATTGTTTATCTTTGGTATTATAATTGTTATGTGTGGTGCTACATTTGAATGGATCATATACAAGTCCTTGCTAATGAAAAATTATGTTTTTTTATTTTAAATTGATATTCTAAGAATGTTTTGGTTAACTTGATTACACTTATTATGATTAGTATTATTTTGGTTACCTTCACTATACCTATTATGATTGGTATCATCGATGAATTTAATTTTGTATTCTTTTGAAATTATTTCCATTTGTATTATCTTTATTGTTGGTATGATAATTGCTATGTGTTGTGCTACATTTGATTCTTTTTGTATCATATACAAGTCCTTGCTAATGAAAGTTATGTTTTGTTGTTTTTTTTTTGTGGAATTAAAATAGCAAGATTCAAATGAAAACAATGAGGTACCAACTAATACCGCTCTTTTTATTGAAACTCGAAAAAGGCAACCAAACAAGACCTGCAAGGAGTCCTTTGATGATATTAGCGACAAGATTGTAAGGATTTCCTTTTATTTATATGCTTTTATATATGATTTTGGAATGTGATATTTTGTCTTAGTTTTTATTAAATATAACATCAAAATAAATTTTTACTAAAGTTTTTATTCTATTACAGTCTCAAATGCAAGTTGTGCAGTCACAACAAAGTAATAAAAACCAATCTGTTGATGCATTTTCAATGGTGATGGGAGGGACACGACCTGGTCTTGCTATGTTGTATGGGAGGAGTGTTACACCAACAGATTTGAAAAGAAAAGGAGTTAGTGGTGAATCTTCTATAAAAGTTTCTCAAAATTTTATTGAAGGCATGAAGGAAGAGATGAGAGAAGAAATGAGAAAAGAAATGAGAAAATAAATGGAAGAACAAATGACAGATTATAAATCATCTTTGCAGTCATCTGCGCAACAACAATTTCTTTCTATGATGTCACGGCTCCAAGGCTTGGTTCCAGGAATGAACATCAACCAAGTTCCTACATTTAATTTGAATTTTGGTTCTCCAGGAGATGCTAATAGTGTACCAACTCAAGGAATACGTGCGCGTAATATATCCTCTACTAGTAGTCATGAACCTCAGGTATTCTTTTATAATAATTATCACTTTAGTTGCTGTCATTATGGTGGAATATAGTTTATAGTATCCTTTTCCTTTAACAAATTTCATTATTATATTAAGTTAATATAAATTGTATGTATCGTACAAGTTTCTTTTTATTATTTTTACTAACTAATTTTTTATAATTACAGGGACAATGATGTTATACATTTGTTGGTATCATCCCAAAATATTGAAGATGACTTGTTTTGTATTACCTTCAAAATTGTTTTGTATTAACTAGTTTTCTCATTGAATTCTTATGTTGTTGAATATTTTTGTCAATTTTAATGTGATGTTGTTGGCTCTAAGTGTTTATTAAATTTTAGGATGATGTTTGATAATGTTATCATTTTATTGAGTTGGATTATTAAATTTATTATTTGTAAATTGGTACAGATTACAAAACCACCATAATTGATTTTATAAACTGTTGCAGGAGATATTGTAAACCGCTACAATAGATCAGATGAAACCATTGTAGTAATTTGTACATAACCGTTGCGATAGCTATTCCCAAACCGCTACATTAGATATTACAAAACTGCTACAATATAAATTACGAAACCGATACAATAGGTATTAACAAACCGCTGCAATAGATACCGTGAAACCGTTGTATTATATAAAATAACCATTGCAAAATAAACCGCTATAGTATATGAAGCAACCGCTGCATAATTAAAAACCGCTACAAAAACCAATGCCAATTGGAACAGTTTAGGCAACGGTGTAAAACCACTGCAATAGGATGTATAGAACCGCTGCAATAACCTATTGCAACAGGAGTAGATGCAACGGCTGCCAAATCGCTGCAATAGATCTTATGCAGCGGTTTTAAGGCCTTTTGCAGCTGTTTATAACCGCTGCATAAGTGCAGTTATGTAGTAGTGAAAGCACATGTTAAATACAAAATTTTGTCGTCATGAAGTTGATATGTGTTTGGGGCTATTTGTGGGCAATGGAAGTTTCAAGCAAGGTATACCAATATAGTTTGCACTATTTTTGAAGAGCAAGCTATATTGTCTAAGGTTCACAAAGATGAGGATTTCCAAGTTACGTGTGTCATCCACCAAGTTTATAGTAAAATGTAATACACATTTACATTAATGATGCCGAGTGGTCAAATAAGCACAAGGGACATTCACAAATGCAACATAATATGTGTACATAATTTTAAAATTGCTTATTTAAGAGAGCTCTATAATGTATGAGTTGTATTACTTAGGAATTTATTAATTTAGTCTTTGAGTAGTTGATTATTTTCTGGCATATTATAAATGCCCGTTACATCTTATTAATGTAAGTAATACACTTCCCTTCTAATCTTTGCATCATGACACATAACATACCATTCTCACAAATTACTGATGGCACTTCATTAGAAAGACAATATCCTACGAAGGCTAACCTCTTGTAGCTGTCATTTCTATCCATTTTGTATGTATCAACTATATTTGTCGATGTTTTAGAGATTTTAATCAATTTAAGGATGAGTTGTGTGCTTTTCTATAAAGAATTTTTTTTTATTTTTTGTTTTTGAATAATGGTGAATAAAGTTTGATCTTCCGACATAGTGCATATAGTTGCAATGGGCCTATAAATGCATCAAAGTAGGGGAACCTACTGTTGTTCATCATTAAGAAGATTCAAACAAAAGCACATTTGTGGAGAGAGCATTAGTATGTTTTTGTTGTGCATGTAACATCTAAGAAAGTGCATGCTTTGTTAAAATTAATAAAATGAAAGCAAATTATTGAACCTGTGGAAAATTGTACAAGAATTTACCAACTACTAAAATTATCACAATCTAATCATATTCAATGAATGGATTAAAAAGTTGATTAACTCATTTAAAACTAGATTAAGAGTTAGCAACTATTAATGTATGATGATTTAGGATTGTGAATACCTTGATTTCTAATTTGATGATTCTTCTTTCATCTATCATGTCATAACGAGTGAATTGTTACTTTAGAGTCTCGTTTGCATTTAAAACCATCCTCGATTTCAATTATGTATTACTAAATTTACCAATTCATTACATTCCTATAGGAATTATCTGAGACTAGATTCATTAACTTTATCCATGTTTAGATAACTAAGGTCCATAGGTATATTCCTAGTCTATAAACAAATCAATATAAGATAATATGCTATTTGTTCTATGGTCTTCCCTAATGTCTCTCCCTAGTTTATTTAAAGCTCTCCAACCAATGATGGCTAGTTAGCCATGTAAGGCATTAAGAAAGAAAGAAAGAAAGAAAGAAAGAAATAACTTAAATTTATTAAAATTTATTGAGAACAAGAAAGATAAAAGAGTAGTTCAATCATCATATAATTAGATGAAGGTTTGTCAAAATCCTACAAAGACTACTTAGTTCATAAGGGTTATTAAAATCATCATTGAATAATCAATAAATATAAAATAAAAATGTATTAAAAAGCCCCCACAGATTATCTTATCTCCAAGCTATTGACATTTACCCAAGCTCTTCCTTTCCAATATATGCTAAATAATAGATCCAGTTGATGATCTCTCCAAATAGGTGATCCCCCTGAATGGGTGATTAATCCTTTAGATTAGATATAACTCATTTTATGTATAACTTGTAGTTATAGTTAGAATTAAAATGGTTACTTAGGTAATTTTTGTTGAATGTAAATATGAATGTTCTCTATTTTGCTAATATTTGTTGGAATATAAGTTTCATGAGTTAGAATATTTCTTGGACATTATTTTTGTTGATAACCTTTATTGGTCTTAAGTTGGAATTGAGAAATCATTTAAGTTAAGTGTAAATCGATACAAGGATGTCATAAGAATATTTGGAGTATAACTTAACTAGTTTAATCCAATCTTGATTGATAAGATTAAGATGTTTAACTTTACTTATTATAACTTCACCTGGTTCTAGTTAATTTATTGAGTAAATTATCTGATAATTTTAGCAATTATTCTTAGGACTACAACTCAGTTTTCTTTGCTCTTTAGTTTGTCTCCTTTTTATCCACTGTTTATAACTTAAAAAAAAAAAAGAATATTAGATTAAAGTTTCAAACCATCCAATAACACTTAATCACTAAATGGTAATGAAACTATGATCAAAATATTGAAAGTAAGATTCATCTATCTTTTGTGCAAGATAACCTATTTTAACTATTTTTTATGATAAACTTTAGAGGTGCAAATTAGGTTGACACAACTTACAAAGGCAGGGACCCCCAACGTCTCCACTGCCATATGTGTTTGCCTTGCATAGCCCACTGTACAACTGGGGTTGGCCCAGTCGAAGGCACAGCCTAGGCATGTTGGCCCACTCTTTTAATTTAAACTTTTAAATAAAAAATACAAAAAAAAAGCCTAAAAATACTAGTAGTTAAGAAAAAATCTAAAAAAATTAAATAAATATAAATATAAATTTATTTATTAGAAACAATATACAACACATCTACATCAACACAAATGGAACCGAAATACAAAGGTTCTAACAAAATGTAAATAAAATTATTAAGAAAGTATATATAAAAATTAAAGTTGCATGCATAGAAAAATATTACATGAAAAAAGAAAGACAAACAAATTTGGAAAAAAATAGCTATTGTGTAATAAATTACAAATAGATATAGCATGTCATTTATTTAAAAAAACTACAAAATCATGCTTATTGCATATTTTTTTAAAAAAAATACAACCTTTAAAAATCACTCTATTTCTTCATCAATATATGTTGAACAATTAGTTGGTGTAATGCCTTCTCTAGTATCACTGCATGTGTTATGTTCTCCCTTGACTTATAATCTATCTTCTGCATTAACAAATCTTTCAAACTATGTGCATTTTCACTGCTCTTTAGTTTATTCGGCTCCTCCTATTGTCGAGTACATTTTTTCTTGCACTGAAACATGCCTTGATGCTCTTGTGAACATCAATGGAGTTAGTAGATCATGTGCTATGGTGGATAGCAATTGATAATTATGTTCTTGTGATTTCCATCGTGAGAAAATATTAAAATTATCAATTTCTTCAGAAATAAGAAAATCATTAAAATTATTAATTTTTTAATAAAATTAACTCATATAAAGAAATAGAACTATAATTAGAATTAGAATTAGAATTAGAAGAAGAATAAGAATAAGAATAAGAATAAGAAGAAGAAGAGAGGCATCACTAGCGAATTTCCGTGTAATCATATTTACAAGATGCGCTATAGATTTATGTTTGGAAGATGAGGAAGAATTTTCAATATTTGTAGCTAAATTAGAAGCTTGTCTATTTTCATATATTGCATTATATTCATTATACATTTCATAAAGCAATCAACGATAGTTATCTTTATAAGAAGAATGATCGAGCTCCATGTTTTCATCATAAGAATCAATTAAACAAAAAGTGCCATCAATTTTAAAACACGGATCAAGAATCATTGATAAAATGGGAAGAGGGTCAAATTTTCAAAAATCGTCTTTAAATTTTACTTTCATAGGAGCAACAGTGGAAGCAAAGTTAGGATCATATCTATATTTAAAAAAAAAAACTCACCAATAAAATATAATTGATTTATAGTCATAAAAGTAGTAGACTAATAAACACCGAAAAAATAGAAAAAATCTCACCAATAAAATATAATTAATTAATAGTCATAAAAGTAGTAGACTAATAAACACCGAAAAAAATAGTTGCGGTATAAAAAATTTCCAAAAACTCCTTTATCATAATGTTAATTTCCAAATCATAAGTAGTAACTCCAACTTTGGGATAATACTCATGACAATACATTATAAAAATATCTTTATAATGATAGGCACAATCCAACATTGTATAAGTTGAATTCCACCTACGATCAACATTGGTAATAAATTTCTTATATTATTTTTCATTAGAGTTTAATATCTTTTAAATTTATGCCTTTGATTTGAGGAATTTTTTGTAAATTAGCTTCTCCAACTCGATAAAGATGAGGATCAATTATTTTTAAACCATCTTTAACACATAAATTTATGATATGGCACACACGACAAACATGAAAACAATTCCATAAAACATAGGATTTGATTGCATTTTTAAAATTTCAACAGCACTATTATTTGCCAAACCATTATCTAAAGTAATTAAAAATATAAATTTTTTAATTTGATACTTATTAATAGTGTGCATGATGTAGCCCACAATATTACTTGTAGTATGTTAGTGTTCTAATTCGATAAGCCTCAAAATATGGTTTTGCAAAGTCCAATTACTATCAATATAATGAGCCGTAATACAGAGATAATCTATTTTATATTGAGAAAACCAAATATCTGAAGTAAAAGTAATATGAAAAGAACTTTCAGAAATTTTAGAAATTAATTTTTTTATATTCACTATAAAAGATAAGATAATATTTTCACATAGCAGTCCTTAAAAAGGATCTAAAATTTTGATTAAAACCTCTAAGAAGAATTTTTATTAATAGGGGATTTTTGGCAAGATTTATAATTAAAAACAAAAGTTCCAATACTAGAATTTGAAAAACCAATTTGGGTTTGGGTAGGATCATATTGACTTGTGGCAAGGTGAGAAAATTCTTTTTGTGCATTTTTTGTTTTTACAGTAATCACAAATCCCTTTATTCAAAAATTTAACAATATCATAAAATTTCCATACCACTAAAGGTCATTTTTTTTATGCTCATTTGAGGCTTGCTAGTTGATAGTCCTATATCAAAGGATTTGGTAATAGAGACAACTTCATAATCAACAAAAATTGTGGGGGTATTTTCATAAAAATAAATTGGTGCATTATCATAAGGAGAATTCGGAGAACCGACCATTATGCAAAATTAAAAGAAAACGTTTAAGGTTACCTCAATTGCTTTAAGATTAATTGAAGATGTAATTTGCATACTCGGTTTTCTTGAAATATAATTGAGGAATTGATGAACTTAATCCAAATCTTACAAGTTTCAAATCTCGAACTTGAAGAGATAGAGAATTAGGAGGGATTGAATGCTTGAGAATTAGAGTAAGAATGAATAATTTGGGGTGGAGAAAGTGTTAATGTTTAGGGGCATTTATAGGGTTTTCTAATTTTTTTTTTTCTAAAAATACCCTTGTAAACTAGCCTTTATAGTTGTTGGGAAGGGTAAAAAAGTTAATTATCTCTAAAGGCTAAAATACCCTAAAAGTAACCGTTTTTAATTACTGAAAGGGTTAAAAAGAAAAAAGAAAAAATTTAGATTAGAAAAAAAGAATTTTTAAAAAAATGATGGGCAAGGGCGGCCTGCAATGATTGGCCCATCTAGGCCATGCCGTGTTGGCTCATGTGCTTGGGCAGGCATGACCCAAGATAGGGTGTTGGCTATGCCGGTATGCCAGTCGCAGAACCCTTGCCTAGCATAGCCCAAGGTTCTAGGCTGTGCCGAGCCTGGCACGCCATTATAACACCGTACCAACATGGCATGTTTATACATTTGCTTTCATGTGAAGAAGGTAGATAATACATCAAAGGCATAGCAAAATCCTTATCATCAGTCTTAATGATAAGATATTCTAAATCATCGATGATTTCTGTATTCTTCAAGATGTGTCTTTACTTGATGGTATTTTTGTGAGATAATAGCCTAGACTTTAAAACAAACGATTTTCTAGACTATTTGTTATGAGAAGCAATTTAAGCGTCAACCATAAACTGGCAACAATTGTTTCCTTGCTGACTTTTTAAAGAATTTCACTTGACAAGTGTAGTTGAATTTGAGTGAAAGCCTTTAAATTCTTAGTTTTCTTTTCTAAATTTGAAATAGATATCTTTGACATCTCAAGTAAATCCTCATGTAAATCAAAACTTATAAGAATTTCTTGCTTCTTGATTTGCCAAAAAGAAAACTTTTTGTTGTATTGGCACAATCAACTTTTGTTGATATTGAAGCAATAATGCTCTGATACTAGTTTGATGTGTTGGCAAAGCAATAAATATTAGGAAGATAAAGGAAAACTAAGTGAGAGAACCAAATATCAAGACAAACTCACCAAAGTTTAAATAAGTTTTTAGTCTTAATCCTTTGTTTGCTAGTTATGCAAAAAATCCACATGTGATTTTTGGCCTATTTTATGCAACCTTGAGTTTTAAGATAAGCATGCATAATGGATTAATTGCAATAAGACAACTATTAATTATTGTATATTTGCACAACTAGATGCCCCATGATTCTTGATCTTCTTTTAATCTTTAAGCCATCTCTAAAACTCATTCAATGGAAATTCTTTCTGAGGATTATTAAACACAGTTTTTTAGTTTACGAACTATTGCAAACATATCTTGTTGTTATCAAGTGTAGTAGTTTTATTTAGAATTATTACTTTAGTTTTTTTTTTTTTTTGGCAAAAAAGTCTTTTATTGCAGATCGAACATATTCTTTCCTTATGAACATGAAATATGATGTTCTTTTATCAAGTGGATATACCACTAGGTTTCCATGAGAAATCTCCTATATCAATCTCTTTCGTTGCAAGTCATGGAGATGACTGTCTTTTGCTTGACATCGTAGAGATTGCTTATGTTATACTCCAAGAACCAACCAATATCATGACAAAATCCAACATTTCCAATAATACTGAATATTCTTTGAAATGCCCAAAGAGAAGATCATTTTTTTCTTACTATTACAATTATCTTTGGATGTAAGCTGGTCATTTATGTTGATTCTTAATGCACTTCTAAATGTATTTTTGCAAAAGTTAATAAAGTAGGACCTACAGTGATTGCCATTAGTTAGAAACGTTTTGCTTCAAGCTGTAACTTAGTTTAGATGCTAAATTAAGTTTCTTAGGCCTATGTGGTAAGTCAAGTTATTGATATTAGAAGTCATTTATCGGTTAAAAAGGAAAATAGAATAACTTTACCAAAAGGAGGAGGAAAAGGGTTATAGGATCCCTATTTTTTGGGAGCTCTGCATTTGCAACTATATTTGTGAAAATTCATTCTCTGTTAAATCGTTAATTGGTATCGAAGCTTGGTTTCGATACCAAGCTGATGTTCGCAGAGCAGAATTTCAAGGAAAAAATATCATTCCTTGTAGGAGAAAGCCATGTATTTTTACACTCCATTGTGGCAATATTTTGAGAAAGAATATTATGAGTTTTGGAAAGTGAAAATGAAGACTCATTCCTTGTTTGTAGGTTTACGGAGGATAGTTGACAAAGATCATAAGGAAGTAAAAAATGAAGCTAATTCTCATATGGAGATCGGAGGAAATATGAGGCTAATTTGACATAAATCATGATAATTAAGTTATAAAGCATATATATTACAAGATGATTTGTATAGACATGAATTAAGTGAAGACATGCTAAACACTACCACATGACTATGAAAATATCAAATGAGAAGTAAAAAAATATGGCATTTAAGTATGTGGCATGACATCAAATAAACTTAAGAAACAAATATGAAATACTGAACATGACATGAATTTTTTTCCTTTTTCCTTTTTGTTCTTTTTTTAATAATATGACTAGTAATAAAAAAATATGATATGAAACATACATAAACAAAGTATGATACACCCAAACTAAGGATTTATTGCTCTCAATTTAAAGACAAGTCTCAAAAACAAAGTATTAAAACGGTATAATAATATGAAAAAAAAGACTCATAAAATCATTCCCTCACAATGATTGTATATTTCTTGTCTTCTTTATCCTTATCCTTGGGATGATTTGTACAATTTTCAAACCATGAGAGAATGAAAAATAAGTTTATAGTACATATGTCCAGCATCCTAAAACTTAAAAAATAAAAAAATAAAAATTTAGCTTCGAATGCTTGGTTGCCTTCTAAGAAATACTGGTTTAGCATCCTCTTAGCTTGACTCTGCACTATGATTTTTGAGTGAGATTTTTACCATGATGAGCAAAAATTAAGAATTCATCAATGTATTTCTCTTCTACCCTCTCTTGCGTAGAAAGATGATAAATGCTTGGTTGAAAATATTTTTCATATCAATATTTGTAGTATTTTGTTTGTTCCTTAGATGAAATTCATTGATTTTGTTACTTGATTTGTTTATATTTCATGATCAAGATATAATTCATGCATTAGAACCAAAAGATGAGGTTATGAACCATTTTGAGCATATTTTGAGACAAAAATTATGAATTTGGGGCAACCATAGGCATGGTGATGGGTGTTGATGGTATTATTCACAAATACTATTAATAAATATGTTGTGTGGGTATTGTTCATGCCGTGGTTAAATTACTTGAGGCCGTGGTTCAAACCATGGCCTTTTCCAAATAAAGCTGTAAAAGAAGCGGCATCCACCACTCTAAAAGGATCATAGAACGTAATGCATTCATGGAGGAGAATGTGTGAAATACTTGCTCCACCTTGTTTAGGAGCTAATCACTTAGGAGTTGTTTGGTTATTTGTAATTAGCTGTAAGTAACTGTAATATAACTGGTGTTTATATAGATATTTTTTAATCCTAATTCTAATCAAAATATGATTTTATTTCAATTATAATGTCAATAAAAGGTCATTTCTTCAATTTATTCTCCACTTCTAAGTTCATAGCTTTCGCGGTAGCTTCATCGATGTTACCCACCAAATAAAAGGCATGTTCACGTAACAACTCTACCAAAGGGGATCCTATTACAGGAATAGCTTCAGGTACACCTGTCTTCAAATACAGTATCAGGAAGCACAGCTTGGGGAACTTCAATATCCACGGGCTTACTAGCTAAATGGCAATTGGCACATACAATTCGTCCAGTTGCTTCTCGTGGATCATAAATTTTTTTTCATCTTTTTCTTTCTTTTTTGTGGATTTTACCGATCGGAAGCGAGTTCCCCACCAACTGTAGTCTCACCGTCTGCTAAATTTTGTCCCTTTTTAATGCATTTACCCCTCTCTGGTTATCAAATGATTGAACAACCGGGATCAATTTAGGGAGATAATTATGAAAAAGAGGGATAATTTTTTAGAACCTCCCAATATCCTTTCTTAATTCGAATAAAAAATAATAATAACCATCCTTATCCAAGAGGATGGTTGGGATATAAAATAATTGTTTTTGATAAAAAAAAATAAATAAATAAAATGAAAAAAGAAAGGAGGATACATTCCTAAAATCATTTTCCAATATTTTTTCAACAAACCATATTTATCCCAAAAAATTAGTTATGGTTAAAAAAAAAAAGAAGATCCAAGTTTTAAATTAATAAAAAGAAGGATAAATCCTTCAAGAAAAAAGAGATAATCTCCGGTTTGAAATTCGGTTAAATAAAAATATCCTTTTCAAAGTTGATAAAGAAAAGGATTTAATTTTTTTTTAAAAATAATAAATCCAAGGAAAAATCGGATTTATTAAAATAAAAAAATATATTAAGTAAATAAATCTGAAAAAAAGTGAGGATAAAAAAGTAATAATAAAAAAATTAATTAATGATTTGGATAAAACAAAGAAGAGGATCCGGATGCTAAAAAAATTAATTAGTTAAAACAATATATTCAAGAAAAGATAATGATGAAAAATAAAATATAAATAAATAAAATAGGCAAAAATTCATGAAAAAGATAATGATAATCTAATAAAAAAATTCATAAAAATAAATAAAATAAATAATTATAATATAATAAAAAAATCCCGGTTTCGGGAGGCCGAGTGATCAAGATAGATAGAAGAGAAGGACATATAAAAAAGGAGAGAGAAGAGACAGGGAAATAAAAGAGAAAAAAAAAAAATTGAGCCTAGAGGAAGAGAGAGACTAGAGAAGAGAAGAAAGAGGGTCGGAGAGGCAATACAAAGAAAGAACGGAGTAAACAAAAAGGAAACACTCTTGCGGGTGGAGAAAAAAAGCGAACAAGGTATGACATTTAAAAGCATCTGGGTTTAATATGCATGGGATACAAAATTCAATTATATATATATATATATATATTTGTATATATATTCATTCTCAAATCCTTTGCCAACTCATGGACGCATTGAATGCCTATTATATGATCATGGCTCTTTATATACGTGTATGTTAAAAAAAAATAAAAAGATAATGCATACATGGTACCATGCATTCATATGAGCAAATCTCTTTTGATTTCTCTCTCTATCCTCTCTTCACCCTCAAACACATGAGTCCTATAAATCTCTAGCCATAGTGTTTATTTTCCAGTGAATATTCATGTTCATGTGTGCATATGTTAATGTGACACGGTCCACATCTCGCATGCAATATAGCCAAGCCGTTGTCTTATGGTGTTTATTAGCCAAGATTAGAGGATGCCAATGTTATGTTGTCAAATATTATTTTAAAAAAATGAAATGATTAAAAAAAAAGAAATTTAGAGAATGTGAAAAGTGAAATGTTGGAGGACTTATATAAAAATTGTAGGAAAAAATGAAGCGTTGAATTTTTTTTTGTTGGACTTATTTGCAAAATTAGCACAAAAAAATGCAAAAAAAAAAAGGTGAAATCTTGGATATATTTAAAAAAAAAATGAAAAAAAAAGATGAGTTTTGGGGTTTATTTGCAAAATTTGATAGAATGTGAAAAAATGAAAAGTTAGAGGGTCTAGCTGCATAAATCCTTAAATTCATAGGAATTCAAAGGAGTAATCTACAAAAATGCCACGAGAGGGGTTAAAATGCAAAATATGAAAAAAATGAAATTCTAGTGAAAGTCGAGGGCATTATTGTAAATTTCCAGGCACATTTCCACAAACTCATGTTGAGGTCAATGTAGTGATAGAGAGCTCTCTTCAAGAGTTTCCTCATTACCTCTTGAGACTCTCTTGAGTGGATAAAAAATGATATGAAGACCACAAATCTCATGTTGAGGCCAATGTAGTGGTAGAGAGCTCTTTTCGAAGAGTTTCTTCATTACCTCTTGAGACTCTCTTGAGTGTGTGGAAAATATTTTCAAGACCACAAATCTTATGTTGAGGCCAATGTAGTGGTAGAGAGCTCTTTTCGAAGAGTTTTCTCATTACCTCTTGAGACTCTCTTGAGTGAGTGGAAAATATTGTCAATACCACGAATCTCATGTTGAGGCCAATGTAGTGGTAGAGAGCTCTTTTCGAAGAGTTTCCTCATTACCTCTTGAGACTCCCTTGAGTGGATAAAAAAAAATGATATGAAGACCATAAATCTCATGTTGAGATCCAATGTAGTGGTAGAGAGCTCTCTTCGAGAGTTTTCTCATTACCTCTTAAGACTCCTTGAGTGGATAAAAAAATAATATGAAAGCCATGAATCTCATGTTGAGGCCAATGTAGTGGTAGAGAACTCTCTTCGAGAGTTTCCTCATTACCTCTTGAGATTCTCTTGAGTGGATATGAAATGATATGAAGACCATGAATCTCATGTTGAGGTCCAATGTAGTGGTAGAAAGATCTCTTCGAGAGTTTCCTCATTACCTCTTGAGACTCTCTTGAGTGGATAAAAAAAATGATATGAAAGCCATGAATCTCATGTTAAGGCCAATGTAGTGGTAGAGAACTCTCTTCGAGAGTTTCCTCATTACCTCTTGAGACTCTCTTGAGTGAGTAAGAAAATATATGTTGAAGACCATAAACTCATGCTGAGGTCCCCATCTAGTGGTAGAGAGCTCTTTTCAAGAGTTTCCTCATTACCTTTTGAGACTTTCTTGAATGAATGAAAAATATGTTGAACATCAATTCTTGAAACCCTCTTAATGAAATAAAATAATTGAGTGGAAAAAAAGTTCTTTAATAAGAAATCTTTAAGGATCCACACGAACAAATAGGGGTCTTTCTCGAGCAAGAAAATTGTTGAACAATGCTCACCACATATTTCAAAAAGAAAAAAGAACTCTCTCAAATTGACTAAAAATGTTCAATTGGTGAAAAAGTTCCCTAAATGATAATGATGAAGAAAGAGGCTTCACAAAGCGTGAGATACCGAGCCTTCAAACTGCAAAAAAAAAAAAAATTTATGGTTCACAAACAAATGGGGGGTCACTACCCAAAAATCCATGAAATATTTTTTTTTTTAAAAAAAAGTCAAAGCAATCAAGTTAGTGACCGAATCATATGAATGGTCATGACTCAAAGATGCACAAGCTAAGGCTCAAAAGCATAGGAGAGTCGAGGCTTAAAAAAAATTCAAATAATGGGACAAATGAGTTTAGGAATCTCGAGCCATCAAAAGTCAAAGATTAAAAAGCTTCATGAGTCAAAGACTGAAAACTTCACAAGTGTGAAATGCCGGAGTTTTCAAAAGCTTAAATCAAATTTGTAATTCACAAACAAAGAGAAGCCACAACTTGAAATCCAGTTGATATTCAAGACACAAATAAGAAAGATAAGACCAAGGTCAACAAAGTCAAAGGAGACATCCTCAGCGTGATCTTTGGCGAAAAGTTAGGATAAAACAAAGTCAAAATAGATTCAAATTATGTAAAGCTAGAGAGAGATTAGGGAAATGAAATTATAAGAGTGAAAGTTTTCTAATCGTTGTATTCTCAATCAAATTTATGCAATTGGTCAAATTAATTTTCTCTCATTCATTAGTCTGGGGTAATTAACATTAGAGTCTTGCCTCTTATGGAAGCCATGAACTCACAATCCCTTGAAGTCTAAAAAAAATTAAAATTTGATTTGTGATCCATATTTTAACCGGTCTAACCCTAATTAAAGGCCGTGAGAAAAGAAAGGAGCCCACAACTGGTTTAACATGTAAAATATTATTTGATTTGCTGTAAAATGAATTCTACATGGAAAATGTTTTACAGTTTATTATACTTTTGCAGCATTTCAACTTGCAACAAAATTTGTTGTAAGTTGAAATACAGTAATGTAAATGGTATCTACTCACCATCATATTTATCTCATATTTAATTATTAAAATATTTAATAAATTAAATTATTTTTAAATTTAATTATAAAAATATTTTTATGTAATAAAATTAAAAAATATTAAATATTTTTATAAAGTAATCTTTATATAATTAAAAACTTTAAAAAAATATATATTTTTTAATTGAAAATATTATATTGTTTTTAAAAATTAATTATAAAAAATTCTTTTAAGTAATAAAATTAAATAAATATGATATTTTTTATATTTTAACATTTATATAATTAAATAATTTTATCATAAAATATTTTAATAATTGAAAATATTATAAATAATTAATAGAGTTAGTGCTTTTAAAATTTAATTATAAATTTTTCAAGTAATAAAATTAAAAAAATATTAAATATTATTTAATTTAATAAATAATTTATTAAATTAATTATTTTTACTTAAATTAATTTTTATGAAGAGTATTAAATAATTAATAATATTATTAAATAATTGTGTAATCTCACCATCCTATTGACATGGTAACTATTGCTTTAAAGTTACATCAAACCAAACAAATAAAAAGTAAATGCAGCATTTTCAGTTACAACAAATCAAACAACATTGATGTAAGTTGAAATACAGTATTTGCAGTTACACTGTAATTTCACTTACAGACAACCAAATAGCCCCTTAAAGATAAGTACTAGTCTAAGTTAGGAACCTCCACGGTCCCATGATCAAGAAGAATTTGACTCAAAAATCTTTAAATTGAAGTATTTTACATTTTAACAATCAAAAGAAATCTTGTTCTAAATACCATTTTCATAAAATTGATATTTTCTTGATACTTGTTTGTAATCTTGTAAGCAAATTCATAATCTTTCTTGTTTTCTTGTTAAAATTTGAACTTTATTTTTTTTTCTATTAGATAATAGAAGGGATTTAGTAGCTAGTAGTCATTTTCATCATGGGATTGGCCTCATTTAACATACATTATTATTACTTGATCAACACCTACTGTCACGCCCCGAACCCAGCTCTATGGACCAGGGACGCCGACAAACGGCCGTACACCTAGAAGGCTGAAACCAAGTAGGCATACAAGGCCTCAAAACCTGAAAAAAAAATTAACAACAGATTATGAGCTTGACAGCCCAGTAAGCACCCACTAAAAAAATTATAGGGATCATTTACAAAAAATCATAAATTATCAAAATCAAAATCAAAAATCAAATTTATTTCAAATAAACACAGATGTCAAAACCAAGCATATAGGTCCCCCAAACAACTATTGTCAAAACAAAATAACAGATCTCATATATTTATCCTCGGTGACCCGAGCCAGAATATTAGAACTCATAAGTTTACCCTCGGTGACCCGAGCCAGAATTATCAGAGGCCGTTATTCTTCACCGACGGAAAATGGTGGGAAACTATAGTTTCTATATCAGAGTACATGTCGACACGGTCAGAGTTTAACCCCCAGTGACAGGGTTATTGCAAAGTTAGTTTGGGGACTACGAGTACTTTGTCAAAATATTTAATGATCACAAAACAATAAACTATCAAAATTCATACTGGGCAAAATGCAAGTAATTTGCAGTCACATGATCCCATTTTTATCATATCAAAATAATCCAGTTAATAGAATCCAAACATGAATAGATAATAAAGAAAAACACAATAGTAATTAATCAGAAAGTAAATAAATATCTGGAATTCAAAAATTAAGTAATCCAAATGTAAATAAAATATTTAAACCTTTCAATTAATTCTAATCCAAAATAAAATATCATTAACTGGAACTTTAAAATAATTTAAAATAATTCCAAAAATAATAATAAATAAATAATTCAAAATATAAATAAATACATAAAATCATTATTTTTTTCTCAAAAATTTTTCGGATGTTCAGAAAAACTAGAGTATATACATATAATATGATTTATATGTAGGATACTTACCCGATTAACAACCGATTTTTTTGAATTCTTACACCAATCGAGTATTTCTCAGGGAAGTCCTAATTTGGGAATAACCCATCGAATTACAAGTAAACAAATTCTAAAAATTCACACGAATGCAAAAACAAATCAAACACTAACAAAATTACCAAGGTCAAGACCAATAACCAACTCACCTACAAACCTTAAGATTAAAATCAACGTAGCTTTTGCAAATTCTAACCCAAATCAAAAAAACTTCAAACTTATGAGAAAACTAGGCATCTTCATCTGAGACACTTATACCAATAGGGCTATATCTCACAAACTACATATGCATAAAATCTGAAAATTTTCAGGTAATTAGGTAACATCAAAATATATAACTTTGTTATGTTACTCTTCTCCAAATTCCATTTACCAGACCATCAAATTGTCTAAGCAATCATAATGTTCTCTGCAGAAATAGTATTGAGCACACCTATAGAAATCTGCTCATATATCACAATTTACATGTCTAAAAATTCTGAAATTTTGCAGAGACAAATATAACATCGTCCTATATAACGTTCTTATATAAATATAAATCTAAAACAGAACTTACAATTACGAAAATAATCAAAAACTGTTCAAGGGCTGAACAGAAATCCTGTCCGCGTCACCTGCGTCTAAAAATTTATAATTTGTAGGATACTACTCCAAAAATTCTGAAATTTCGTAGTAAGCTAAAAAAGATCTCGATCTACAATTTTTCTATTCTGATCTCTTCCAAATTCCATATCTATATCTTTGAAATAAATTAGAGATCTCTACTATGCTAACAGAGACTTTCTGAATTTTATCCTCAAACTAAAATCAAATCAATTCTCACCAAACCCTAACCCTAACTAGTAACATGTCACAAACAAGCATAAGAAAGAGCAATAACAAAAACTCATAACCTTACCTCAACAATAACAGTGAAATGAAATCGGTGACGATGAGACCCTTCTCCCGTCCTCGTCGCCGACACCACCCGCAAAAAGAAAGAGAAAGAGACGACGCAAGTCTCTCTCTCTCTCTCTCTCTCTCTCTCTCTCTCTTTCCCCCTATGATCTAAAACCAAAAAAAATTTGAAGAGACGGCTAGGGTTTTGAAACTAAACAAAAACAAAATCAATGGCTAAGATTGAAAGTAAAACCAACGGCTAGGATTAAGAGATAAAAGCAATGGCTAGGATTTGATTAAGGGGTGGGGCTCACACCTACACTTGTGCTTTTAAGCTCACTCACGAAGTTCATCACTAATTCACCCAAAATTTAGTAGCTCGTTCCATTGCTACCTTAAATTTTTCATGCATTGCTAATTCAATCTTGATTCCACAAGTGTATGAGTTATGTCAAGCAATAAAGTGTACTCTGGAGAGTAAGATGTCTAACCCACAAGGACTAAAAGTTACGAGCGCAAACTATAGTTCTATTATATAGCCTAAACAAGAGATTGATTGAAGAAGAATTTAAAATAAACTAATTATGTAAATTCATCAGTGACTATGATTACTCATAGGGGCAAATTATACATTGGGAGTTATTTGGGCAATGAATCTCCCTAGGGGTTCAATAAAGATCTAGATAATGATGTTAAACCAACGATTGATAGGTGATGGACCAAAGGTTCCTAAGGTGTATTAATCCCTTTCTCAAAGCAATCCCATACGAAGCCGATGCGGCTCTTTATTATTGGATTAAAGTTTTGGGAAAACCTAAATCTTAGAAGAATTGTGAGGTGATAGATTTGAAATGTCATACTCCTCACTACCCTATCACTAGGCGTAATCACAATTCTAGTCTATTAAGGTAAATCTACACATAGTGGAGTTCTCACACATCACATACATAAATCAAAATGCGAATCTGGGTTGTCGCTACATAGATTACCATTGTAATAAAAGCACACTTATTAGAATCTAGAAAAGCCATCAATCGATAAAAGATTAACATCTAATGTCTAAGCACCAAAGAACCATAGGGTTCATCATGCCTAAATACCTAACAAGTTAGTTTCCCATGAAAGGGGAACACAAATTGAAACCAAACAAATACATTGTATTAAAAATAAACATTTAAAACTCCCATAGTCTCAAAATCTTGGTGAATGAATGGATGAACTTCAAAGAAACTCAGATGTTGCCATCAGAATCTCTCCTAAAAATGGCTTTCTTAAGTCCTTGATAGCCTCCAACGCTTAGTGATGTGTTTTTGTGTGATGGATCTTCTTGTTCTTTTCCTCTCCATGAAGAGGTGTCTCCAAGGATGACCTTAATCAAAAGCTTCCTTTTTAAACCCTAAAAAGTGCCTTAAATAAGCATCCAATTTATAGGATGGCATATAGGCATATGGGCGGGGGTATGTGTTTCATTGGGCTAAAAATCGAGTTTTCAAAAATTCATATGTGTATATAAACATGTATGAGTGCCACTATGCAATTTTGGAAATTCCATATGGATATATGCCCGTATGCTCATAGAATTCCATTTTCTTCAACTCCTTGGAATGGGAAAACCATACTTTCAATGTATATGGCCATTTGGTAGCATGTATGGGTCTTCTTTAGCTTTGAACTTATTCATTTTGCCTAGAAGACACCTCAAAATGCTCCCTTGTCCTTCAATAGCCCTTTCCATGCCCTATAAACCAAATTACAACAAATCAAGTATAAGTGAGCGATAATTTCATCAAATATGCAAGCAAAGTTTACATCTGCATGATACAAAATTACACACATTTAAACACTTATCAAATATGTACAGAAATTGGAAATGCATATTTACTCATGTGTACATATTTCAAAATTAAAGTTTACATAAGGTCAAAATTGTTTAAGAGACAAGATTTTGGATAAGCGCTAAGTACTTAACTTGTTTTATAATATTTTCACTACTTAATCAATGATATTTACATATTTACATAACTTGTCCTACAATATCTTACTCTTGGCTTTATTACTCATTTATAAATGTTTCAAAATGTTTCTAAAATATATGGAAGGTTTCCAATGTAAAAAATGATTTGATGAATGATTACCATTTCAAAGCATTTCTCTATAGTTTTAGAAAAAAAGATTTGCTATCCTCGATTTAGACAAGACCTTTAATTTTTTATGAAATACTTCCATTCTATAAAAATAATTTCACATATAGCTTGGCTTGTAAGTGAGTTTCCTATTATTAATTGAGAAGGAAAGTATGTATTTTTGTATGTGTAAATGCTACCTTGAATTTGAGATTATACTTATATACATGCCAACAATGTTATGCATTGTAATATAATACTTTAAGATGCTGTTTACATTGATGACATTGAGTTAAAGACTTGACTACTACAATAGCGATCTTTGCCGACTAACTTATTGAGAGGCGGCATGGTTGATCAGGATTATGTTTGTTCCTTATTAGTGAGGTGTGGAGAAAATCTAATGTAAACACAGATGGGGACCTTGATCCATATAACTAAGACACCTACTGGTTCACCACATGAGTGGACTTAAGCAAATGCCAAAGCAGGCACAACCTTATCTTTATGTATAACATAGTCATGGTGAACTCGGTACCTAGCAGCTGCCATGGTTAAGTTCAGGATGATTTTTAGTAAGAAAAATGATTTAGTTTTAAATATGCAAGCCTTGAGTCTTATGTGCTATATTTTATACTTGAGTTGTGCCTATTAATTTTTATACATGAGCTTATTTTCTATATTTTATACTTGTATTCTATGTATGAGCTCATTTTAATTTGTAATATATGTTTGATATTGAATTTGTGGGTTAGAAAGTGTATTTTCAGCCTTTCCTCTATTCTAGTCTCTACGATTTTTAACTGTTCACTAAATCCTTACTAAGTAAGTCTATTACTCATTAAATTTACTCAAAATTTTTCTCCAGGTTGTTATCCTTAGAGCTTGTTGTGCGTTAGATAAATGTTATGTTGATCATCTCAGATTGTTTTAGATTCTTTTTGCTATTTAGATCCAATTATATTTCATGTTTAGGCATGTATTAGGATGGATCCACTATGTTGGAACATAGGGTTTATACAACTTATTTTATATTCGCCTTTTATTTCGTCATGTTTTAACATGTTTATTATATATTTGCTTATAGCAAATAAGTTTGAATTTTTCTTTTTTAAATGTTTGCAAGCAGAGTACCAATGAAAGCCTTGCAATGTTTTGGAGTCAGATGGGCATACTCATCTCCTACTTCGAGACATTGCGGTGGTTATCATGTACTCAGCTCGCGGGTTAAGGGTTGATGTCCGATGTCTAATTCAAGCAAAGATTTATCTCTTTGATGATGGAATCTCTAGTGAGTTATTTCTCTCTTTCTCTTTTGGATGATGACAATGATCCCTATTTACACCTTCTAACTTTACTAAATTATGTTGCTTATTTTGGCCTTTTTTTTAAATATTGCAAAAAAAAATACTAAAATATGCATGTTCTGGATTATTTACCAGAATGTGCATTTTGGAGGAAAACGGGAAAACTTTCCCCTTTTTAACCTTATTATTATTATTTTTAAATATAGAAAACAGGAGAAGCTCTCCCATTTTCTATTTTTTAATTAAAAAAATGTGAAAACGGGAGAGTTTCTCCCACTTTCATGTTTTTTTATTTTTTAATAAAGAAAATTAGAAAATGGGAGATTCTCTCCAGTTTTCCTTTTTTTTAAAAAAATTCTTAACGGCCAAGCATAGCTGTCATTGAGGAGTTTTAAATTTTTTTAAAAATTTATATTAGAAAATAATAGTTAAGTCATATTTTTTATGTTTTATTTTTTTAAAAAAATACAAATCCCGAAAATATTAGAAAATAGGACGGTCAAACCTGCACTAGTAAAAAATTATTACGAAGTACTTAGTACAAAGTAGGAAGGTCAAACATGCACTGATTAGTAATTAGGATGGTCAAACCTGCACCGATCAATAATTTGTACGGTCAAGCTTATATCGTTGGTCAAACATGCACCAGTCAGTAATTACTACAAAGTAGATTTGTCAAACTTGTATTAGTTAGTAATTAATGCAAAGTAGGTCGGTCAAACCTGCACCGATCAGTAAAAAGTACAAAGTAGGATTGTCAAACTTGCGCTTGTCAGTACGTAACACAAAGTAGGACAGTTAAACCTTCACCGATCAATAATTAGTACAAAGTAGGACAGCCAAACTTATACCAGTCAGTAATTATGATGGTCAAACATGTAATGATCATAAATGAAATTAGTCAAAATTCGAACTTTTTATATAAACCAACCATAGTAGCCCATTTTCAATCTCGCACACTATTTACTCTCTTTCAACTCACTCACCCGTACTTCTTCTTCTTGTCTCCAACAATAGCAAAGACTTCACTTGTTTTAGTTTGCTATAATGGTTCAATCACTGCAAATTATATTTTCATTAGAGCATCAATCATATTTTTATATCGAAAACAACATCTCTAACAAAAACTTAAAGAGATCCATTGAAGAAAGTATTGAGACGGTGGACAACCAAGGAGTTTCATGTATCATATATCCGCTTCTAATTTCTTCAGGATCCGGCAAGATTTGCTATCAGTCATTCAAATTATGTAATAACTGAGATGTTTAGATGATGTTCAACTACCATAAAAAAATCCCGGTATTGGCATTATTGAATTATACGTGGAGTTTAGCGCTGTAACTTTTAAGGGTGTTTCTTCTTGACAACAAACTATCGTAGATAACCAAGTTCAATGCAACATGAGATGAGAGAGGATTTCATCACCATGCCAAGTTAATAAACCTGAATGGCTCTCTACGGAGTGGAGGGAATAAGATGAGCCACCACCCAATATTAGTTTCACTAATTCACAACAACCAGAAGGTGGAACAAGTTCTTTTAATGATACTCATGAAACTGAAATTGGTCAGTATGGGCAATCTAGTGGAGATAATGAGGATGACGACGGTGACAACATTGGGGAGGACAATGAAGCAAACATTGATGACATTCACTTAGAAGACCATAATTTTGAAAATGTCCCCATGCCCAGCCATAATTTCATGATGGCACTAATGGAGCCTCTAGCACATATGGGGACCCTTGATTTGGAAGCAATATCCGTATAATAATTCCCGGAGTACCCTTTATTGTACACCGATACATTAAGTAGAGCAACGACAAATGGAGATCTGCATGTAAGCATGCGATTTTGAAGCAAAGATGATGATGTGACCGCAATTAAGCATTACTGCTTACTGAATTCGAAGGAATACAAAGTTATCAAGCCATATGGTGATGGATGCAATTGGAGAGTTCGCACATCCTACATCAAGGGAAGATAGCTTTCGGAAAATACAAAGTACACTAGGCCTCACCCGTGCGCATCAGCAATGATCTTGCAGGATCATTCGAAGTTGGATTCAAACATGATTTGTCAGCAAATACAAACACTAGTCTAACAACAGCCAAGCATCAATGTATCAGTTTTAATAGTGGAGATCAAGAACCGATATGGATATATACCAACATATAAGAAAGTATGGACAGCTAAGCAAAAAGTGGTTGAAATAGCATTTGACAATTGGGAGGAGTCTTACAAGGAATTACCAAGATGGCTATCAACATTACAATAGTTCATTCCTGGGACAATAGTTGATCTTGAGACGCAATCAGCATACGAGGGACCTTACCTGATACGTGATACTCACATCTTTCATAGAGTTTTCTAGAGTTCCCCTGCATGTGTGAAGGCTTTCAAATATTACAAACCGGTCATCCAGATAGATGACACACATATTTATTGCAAATACAAAGGTACTTTATTGTTGTCGGTCATACAAAATGGTAATAAAATATCCTGTCAATTTGCTTTGCCATCGTGGAAGGAGAAACATTGACTGCATGGACTATCTACTTGCGTAATTTATGTTCCAGTGTAACACCATAAGAGGGAATATGCTTCATATATGATCGCCATGAATCTACTAAATCAGTGTTTAGGTCACTTGGCCGTCAGATGAGTGCTCCTTGTACGTACTATGTTTACTGCATCAGACATATCTCGGCCAATTTCATGCCGCCATTTTATAAACAAAGAAATGCAATGGATAGTTGTTAATATTGGCATGTTATAATTTTAATTTTTTTTAATCTAACTCTTACATTGTTGTTAATTATTGAAGTTATATTAACTGTATAGGTTAATTATTGTAGGTTATTCAAAAACCATTCAAGATTCTAACTACTAGTATGGGTTACTGCGGGACAACGATGCAGAGGCGACGAGATGGTTGGATAACATACCATGGGAGAAGTGGGATCAAGCCTTCAATAAATAAGGGTAAAGGTATGGTCACATGACAACCAACCTCATAAAATGTGTTAATTCAGTGCTTAAGGGATCAAGAAACCTTCCCATAATAGCTATCGTTAAGTCAATGTACTTCTGACTTGTTGAGTTGTTTGTGAGAAAAAGGTGTACAGGCACAAGCTCAGATCTCATCAAGCCTTATCTTCTCAAAATCACTAATGAAGGTAATCCAAGAAAATCAACAAGCAGCATTCAGCATTTACGTTTGTCAATTTGACCATGAAGAGAAGTCTTTCATGGTGGATGAGATGTCATCCCCGTAATGTTGGGGTAAAGCTAGGAGTTTTCACATCAATCTTGCATCGCATTGGTGCGACTGCAGTGCTTTTCAAATGCTCGTATATTCGTCTACATTAGGAGGAATATGTGGGCAACGTCTATAGGCTTTAGATAGTTTTTAATGTATGTCGTAAAGAGTTCGAGCCAATATATATGAGGGATATTGGAACCCTTTTAATGGTCCATGTTTACGTCCTGACATTAGGATGAGAAGACCGATGAAAGAATGACCAAAATCTACAAGGATTCATAACAATATGGATATTAGCGAAGGTGTGTAACCAAAACATTGTGGTTTATGTCGCAATGAAGGACATAGTGAAATTGTCCCAAAATTGCCGGTTCAAGTAGTCGGTCATAAGGTAATCTAAATGTCTTCTTTATTGTAATATTTTATGATGTAAGATTTCCATATATTTATAACATGCTATGACTTATTCATTAAAACCTTTGTTTAAGCATATAAAGAAAATAAAATGTAAAAAAAAGGAATACACAACATAGAACACCGAGCAAAAAAATAGTAGACAACATCCTGTGCACACAATAAAGAAAAATAACATCTAATACAACAGTCTAGTCTGCCGTCTACGCTGCTACCTCTTAGTAAAACATCAAGATGGATGGATATCTCTGTTAGGTAGTCCCCCTGGTTTAGGTATTCATGCTTGCTCGCCTGGCAGGTTGTCATCAGATGATTAGTCCAAATCGTGAATTGCTAAAACTGGAGTGTTCAAGTTCACAGCAAAGTACGAAGGGTTTGGAGGTGATTCCTAGTCTTGTTGCCAAAACAGAGTTGAGAGACTAGATTTTCCGTATTCCATAGGTGGATGAGGTTGATACTCAAATAAATTCCACACAAAGTCCATCCCAAAATCAACCAAGTATCTACTAGGCTCAACTGGAGGAAATCCATGGAGATGAGATGATCGAGTAATATTGATATCATTTGGTGAGTGAAATGACTGGTACCCCTTATGCTGTAGTTGATGAGGAATTTGTGCCTCATTGTGTTCTGCCTGAGAACTATGCCAATGATGTCCTCATACAAGAGGACTTGGTGGTGGCACATCTACAACTTCTAGTGGAAATGCTCTGAGTGGTGCTGGAATAACATTCCCTCTAATACGAGGATCCAACATGTCTTAATCTGTCGATAAAAATAGTATGGTGTTAGTGGTATACCATTCATAATATTCTACCGACATTGCGTTATTCTCGGTATGAACACTAAGGGTGAGGCAATGTAATGCTTTATCTTTCTAGTATCTAATCCAACTCTTGTGCATCAGTGCCCAATTGGAGTTGATTCTGCCACGAAGATCATGATCATGGATGGATTGGATACTTGAAAGATAGAGCATTACATTGCATTTCAAATTGCCATTCAACTGGAGCAAGCGGAAACCTTGGGTGAAGCTAAATTGTCTTGTCACCCGATCGGTTTGGTGTTATTCAACAACTTTAAAGCAAAACAATGATGTAAATGCAGTCTACAAAGGTATGTATGCAAAAATCTCGAGTGGCACTTATGTTATTATCTCGTCTGTGTCGTAAGGCCTCCATATAAAGTGTTCAAAATTATTTACAAAATAATCAACAATTATTAATACCCAAAATATGTACATGAATTATCAATTATTTAAATAACATTACCTATTGCATTTCTAAGAGATCTAGTAACTGTCTATATACCTTCAGATTGTGATTGTTGCTGAGGCTATCGTCATTTACTTCAATGTGCGGCCACCTAAAAAATGAGAATGAATTACAATTCAATATATTATAATTGAGTAAAAAATGAAGCATCAATTTAATTTGTTCTCACCTACGGGCTAGAGGAAAGGATACAATAGAACAGGTTCGAGGGGATATATTTGAAATCCTGTACCATGCCCATGATTGAAATAATATCATCAATCCACTGATGTTCTTCATATCCTTATTGGATGCATGGCATAAAGACCTACACAAGGTTGTTAGACATGCTGAACCCCAACTGTATCTTACTGCTTTTATAAAATCTCTCAGAAGTGGTAACCACTTTAGAAGAACCCTGTTCTGGGACATATCCAGCATGAGGACGCAACCGATAAGCCTTAGGATATATAGCCACATGCATAACATTCTATATCTCATTGACCTGCATCGTATGACGACATACCAAATGTTTCCTCAAGCCACGTTAGTGTTATACTTTGACATTTCCTTTGATCTACTGGTGGGACCACTTTGAGCAGCTCCGCACAGACAGCACTCCCTAAGCCAGAAGTCTTCCTGATGACTCAGTGGATGTTAGTGGGTAAGCCCAGTAATAGTGCCACATTTTCCAACGTAATTATTGTTTCACCACATGTAAGGTGGAACGTGTGTGTTTTAGTCCACCATCTCTCCACTAATGCGCTCACAAGAGTGGCATCAATTTGGAAATTAAGAATTTGAACCGCATGATAGAATTCGGCTTCTTTTAAAAGGCCTATGATTTTAAGAGGAGGCTCTACAATAAACACATGTTTGCACCTTAGAACCCGATCAGGCTGTAAGAAGTTATAAATTAATGAATTTCATAATAACTGTTAAAACGGGTCTAACCCTTCGGGCCAGCCTACCCTGCCAACAAAAATTGGCTGGTTGGGTTGGCCTTTTTGTAGGCCCGTTTAGAAGAGAGCCTAAACGCGTTAACCCGTTTGGCTTACAGTCCTGGGTAGGGCGAGGCAAGTTTTGGGTAGGCTAGCCAGCCTCTTTAATTTATAAAAAAAAAAAAATTAAAAGATGTGATGAGATGAATTGAAATTATTGAATCTTTATCTCATCTCAGCTGGTCCTCTTTCTCAGTTTTCTCAGTTCTCACGATTCACGAATCACGAACCCTAACTAATCCATCCTTCACCGATAGGTCCGCCACATCTCCCCCTTTCATCGCCATCACCAACATCGCCTTCTTTCATTCCCACCACCTGGCGGTCACCCATCAACCCACTGCTGGCCCTACACCCCCATCCCAGTAAAAGGCTTTCCAATTTCGAAGTCTGAAACGCACTCCTCTCTCTCTCTCTCTCTCTCTCTCTAGTCACTGGTTTTTCATGAATCTCTCTCTCACAGGACAATTAAAAAGAGGATATCACTCTCTCGCAAGGCAATCAAAAGGAGTTGAGGAGATCAAAGAAGCTACCCAAACCCATCTTTATTCAATGTTTACACTTGAGGTAGGTAGATGTTTGTAAATGATTCATTTATGTTGGTTGATAATGATCTATTGCCAATTTGCCATCATCTTTTTCTTTCGGGTCACATGATGAATTAATTATTAATTTTGGTTGATGGATTAATTAGTCTAGTGGTTCATATGATGAATTAATTATTAATTTTGGCTGATGAATTAATTAGTCTAGTGGCGGCTTGTATTATGAGTTTCCGGTTCACATGTTTTATTGTTAATTTATGGTATTCTCAATTGTTTGCATTGAATTGTTCATTTGGATACGTTTGTAAATATGACATCTTACAACCTGAAATACAATTTCTGCAAAACAGAATCAATCAAAATTAATTGTCATTCAAGTTAGTAAAATCTTGGTCAGATAAGGCTGTGGCAAGCATGGCTAACTACACTCTCTCATTGATACAATAAGATCATATATATCCTTGAAACAAAAACAGGCTTGACTGAAAGCATTATAATACGATTTACCGGTGAAACTTTAGACAATACAGAATTATATCATGATGGTTTTTGAGTTGAGTCTCAAAGATGTTTTCAGACACTATATACTCCACACCTGCAGTGTATTCACATACATATATTTATATACTTGACACAAAAGAACTAGTGTTAATATATATATATATATAGATACCGATGAGATGAGCAAAGGGCTGGTCGGAGTCATAGACATGGCACTAGGGAAAGTCTTAGGTGAGACGAGAGGCGTAGAGGTTCCTTGTCACTTGATGCCATATTGCCATGAAATTAGTGATGGCAACGGGTAGGGTATGTCAAAACCCTTACCCATACCCGTTACCCTTACCCTATACCCGTACTCGTACCTTCCAAGATTAAAAAAATCATACCCTTACCCTTAACCGCAGGGTACGGGTATACCCGCAGGTACCCACTTACCCGTTGTTCAAATTACCGAATTAAATAATAATAATAATAATAATAATAATAATAATAATAATAATAATAATAATAATAATAATCATCCATTACAAAAGAATTGGAAAGCACTAAATCGAGTAAGGAGACAAGTAAAAAGGCAAAATAATTTTCTGATGTTTGGAATTTTTTTAAAAAGAAAAGGGTGGGTCAAGATGGCATAAAAATAGCAGAATGCAAGGGATGTAAGAAAGAATACAAATGTGGGGGTAAAAGGTATAGGACTTCTTCATTAAGACGCCACAAGAATAACTGCAAAATGATTAAATTCAATGATGTAGGACAAATATTTTTTGATCATGAAGGGAAGATAAGATCAAAGAAAGTATATCAAAAAATTGCACGTGTCTTATTAGCTGGTGTAATTATAAAACATGATTTGCCATTTTCATTTGTTGAATATGATGGCAATAGAGCTTGGGTAAAATATGTAAATCCCGATGGTGCTTGCATTTCAAAAAAATAATCTTGTTTCTGATATTACAAGAATATATATGAGAGAGAAAAGGGAAACTTAAACATGTTTTGGGTAATATTCAGAATAGAATTTGCTTAACTTCAGATGTGTGGATTGCATGCACTAGTGAGGCACATTTGCTTGACAAGACATTTTGTTGATAAAAATTGGAAATTGAACAATAAAATTCTTAACTTTGCTAAATTGCCTCCTCCACACTTGAGAGTTGAATTGGCTGTAAAGTTATTTGCATTTTTGAAAGAGTGGGGAATTGAGAAAAAAAAATGTTTCTTTGACATTGGATAATGTATCTAGTAATGACAATATGCAAAATATTTTGAAAGAGCAGCTATCTTTGCATGATAGTTTATTATGTGGTGGAGAATTTTTTTTCATATTTGTTATTCTGCTCACATTTTGAATCTCATTGTGCAAGAAGGTTTGACAGTAGCTCATGATGCTTTGCATAAAATCAGTGAATCTATTAAATATGTGAAGGATTCAGTAAGTAGAATGAAAAATTTGAAGAATGTGTGGGCACAGTTGGCAACATCGACACCAGTATTGGCTTGCGATTAGATGTATCCACCCATTAGAATTTAACATATTTGATGTTGGATAGTGTGATTAAATATAAAAGGGTGTTCACTTCTCTTCAATTGAATGATAGAAATTATAAATATTGTCCTTCAGATGAAGAATGAAAAAGAGGAGAAAAATATATGAGTTCTTGGAGCCTTTTTATGACACTGCTAACTTGATATCGTGATCTTCTTATCTTATATCAAACTTTTATTTTATGAAAGTTTGGAAGATTGAAGTTTTATTAAAAGTAAACTTGGCTAGTGAAGATGTGGCGATTAGTTATATGTGTAGAAGGATTCATCAATAACTTCTTCAATTTTAACATTTTTATTATAAGTTTGTGTTTTAAAACTAACTGATCCATCTTCATATTCATAATATTTTATATTTGATGGTTCTACTATTGCATGTGTTGAGATATTAAGCATATTATGAAGATTTGGATGTGTTGGAGTATTACGAGAATCATAAACATAGATTCCCAATTCTTACATTAATGGCAAGTGATGTTTTAGCTATCCCAATTAGAAGGGGGCATGGGCCATCTTTTGGCCCGGAACCGGCCCAGTCAAATGACCCGGCGGGCCGGACCGCCAACAGTAACCGGCCAGCATTGTAGCGGGCCCAATTACGTGTTGGGCTGTCTCCAACCTGTGACCCGCCGGTTAACCCGGCAGGTTGAACCGACTAACCCGGGGTTTCGTTTTTTTTTATTATTATTTGAATTTTTCTAAACTTTATTATAAAACAAAATATGGGCTTTGAAGGAATCTAACTCATAACCTTTTATTTAGACTCCCAAAACACAAACCAACCCACCTATAAGTGGTTCTTGTTTTGTTGCTACCAAATATTATTAAAAACAAGCTTGTCTTATTTTATGTTTAATATTCAACATGAACAAAATTATTTATACAAAAAATTATTATTATAAAAACCACCATATTTTTAATGGTGTAAAATATTATAAACATGTTAATTTAAAATTATAATTCTTTCTGTAATACTTTTATGTATTTTTTTTACGTGAAATATTTAAAATTATGTGTACATTTAACATGTTATTACTATAAAATTATAATATTTTTTTAAAATATTTATTAATAAATAATTAATTTAAATTTTTATTAAATTGATAAGAAATTTTTTACTCCAACGTAATTTTCAAAAAATTCTTTTAGTTATAATTTTTTTCTATCTTCATTTAACAATTTATTTTAAAGAAAGAAATTTAAATTATGATAAAAATATTCATTATGAGATAATTGCAACAATTCTATCGTTATAAAAAACTATTAATCTTTTAAAATTTTACAAAATATATCATTTCCATATTTAACTTTTTTTTATGGAAAATAAATTATTATATGGTAAAATCTCTTCAATTGGGTGTGTGATTCATTTTAATCAAATCAATGATTTTTAAAGATATTTTAATTTAATCTTATATCAACAAATATATAGGTTTGAAAACATTGTTAAAAAAAAAATTAAAAATTAGTATTTAAGAACAAAATAAATTATAAGTGTAAAAGTTTGTAGTTGTTACTATTTATTTCAAATTATGTTGAATATTTTTTATTTTAAAAATATATATATGATTTTGTTTGGGGAAAAAATCAACAAATGTAACAGGCAAGGTTCAAACTTATGACCATTCATGAGTTGTAAGTTGTAACAACACCAACCTAACCAACATAACTTTAGCTTGTTTATTGATAATTATTCTTTACTAAATAATATAAGTAATAAATGAGACATACTATCCATATTTAGTCCCACATCGGCTAGCGCATGAAAGTGAATATAGTAACCACCTATAAAATAACCATACCCAACACATTTCTTTTGATAAATTGTTTTAGGAATTTTAGTTAATTTTTAAATCAAAATTTATTATTCATTATTTAAAAAAAATAAAATAAAAAATATTAAAACTTGGCGGGTCGGCTCGTGGCCCGCAGGTTTTGCAATATGGCCAGGTACGGGTCACTCTAAAGTGACCCGTGAACCGGCGGGCTTGCCGGGCCAAACTGGTCCAGCGGGTAGGCACTGTAGGTCGGGCCGGTTCCGGGTCCGCCTTTGGCCAACCCAAACCCGACGGACCTGGTTAATTGGCCCGTGCCTGCCCCTAATCCCAATAACAACTGTTGCATCTGAATTGCCCTTTTCTATTGGTGCTCGTGTACTCAACAAATATAGAAGTTGTACCCTTGCTGAAAAAGTATAGGCTCTCATTTGCACCCGTAATTGGTTGCATGGTTATAACATTGGTAATTTACAAGTTATTAATTTAAATTGTTTATTTAGTTGCAATCATGAAACATTTGTTTATCTTAAATTTATTTTTTAACTAATTTTTATATTTGGGGGTTTTTATGCAGATAATGAATATGAAGCAAATACTAAACCAACTACATCCGGTGAAGGTTCAAACATTCTTGAAGTTATTGATGAAGATAGAGTGGAAGGAGGAGTTGGAGAAGAGGAAAATTTGAATGATTTAATTTAATGGTTGATAAATTTTAAATTTGTAATGAACTCTATTATTGTATGTCTTAAGACTTAAGAGGGAGAGGGACATGAATAATTATGAAATATTTGTTTGTCCTATGGTTGAAAGACTATTTCATTATTGATGGGAAGATGCTTTTTGTTGGAATTTTAGAAGATTGTTTTGATTACAAATAGGAAGGAGGGGGTTGATTTCCATTATCAATTAGAAATTTAAGTTGACATGTGGATGGAATTGTTGTTGATTTTAAATTTTTAGATAAATGAGGATAAATGTTTTAGGTGCTTTATGTAGTATCTATGAGCCCCACCTCTTAAATTAGATCCTAGCCGTCAATGCAAACTTTTTCAATCAGAGCCATTGATTTATAAGATTTTAAAACCCTTGTTCTTATCCTTGCAGTTACCAAATATTACGATCTGACTGCAGCTCCACCGCCCACGATCTCATATTGTTGTAGGGAACAAAACCCTAGCTCTTATTTCCTTTACTTCATGGTGGTGCCGGCGGCAAGGACGAGTGGATCTTCTTATCGAGAGTTGTTTTGTTTCTTTCAATGTAGGATCTTTGAGCTTTGTGCATAATATTTATGATTATTATTGATGCCGGTTGGCTCTAGATTTCTTTCTTTCTGAAACCCTAAAATTTGTTCCTATTTGTGATTCACATTTAATCCTTAGATTTAGCCCTTGAGTTTCTAGGATTTGTTCCCAATTTGTAGTTTGAAGGAGTTTTGTTTCTCTTTTGATGTGTGCACCTAAGTATACTCTTAGGATCTTGATCATGATGTTTTTATGGATTAAATCATGTCTCAAGGATGAGATCTTGCAGGATATGTTTGATGTAATGTTAGGTATAGTTGATTGAGATACAATCTTTCGCCATGTGAAAGGAATTGCTATCTGTTTTAATTTTGATAGGTTTTAGATTTTCATTTTTGACAATAGCAGAAATACCTCTCCGATTTTAGAGATCTTAGAGGAAGAATTTGAAGGAGAGTAAAATATGAAAGTTGTAGATTTTGATGTTACCTAAATACTTGCAAATTTCAGATTTTATGCATCTGTAGTTTGTGAGATATAACCTCATTAGTATAATTGTCTCGGATGATATTTTTGTGCAGAACTTGAAAAATCATGGCCAATTTTGATGATCAAAGAGATTTAATTAGATAAAGTGAAAAATAAGAAAGCTGTTAATTTTTGAGTTTTCTGATTGCCAGTAAAATTTCATTACTTTTGGAGTTGTAGGTTGAGAGATATGCATATTTTAAAAGTATATGTCTGAATTATAAGTTACAGAGATAGTTAGAGATTCAATTGAATGTTATAAATTGAGTAGTACTCTAAATTATGTGAATTTCTGATATATCATAGTGTTAGGTGTCTATTATTCCTAGAATTTTGAAATTTATGATTTGGAAAAGTGTGAGTGAAGTTATGAGGGTTTTAGTACTCATTGATCATGTTGGAATTATTGATTTGGCTTTTAGAGTGGGTAATTGCTATTGTACCCTCACAATAATCAATATTTGGGAGTGTAGAATAATAGTTTGAACTTTTTGCATTTGTAGCCTTCTAAAAATCTTTTTTGTTTAATACTATTGTTTGTTAGCCTCGATTTGTTATTTGAAAGCTAATAGGATCTCTTCCCAAATATAGGACATGCCAAAGGTGTAAGGTTTGGGAGTTTTTTTTGGCGTTAATCAGGTAAGTATCCCACATATAAATACTATTATATGTATATATTAAAAAATTCTAATTTTCTGAACTTTTGTAATTTTTGAAAAAAATACTGATTATTTTAATTTATATATTTTGAATTATTTATTTATTTATTATTATTTTAGGAATTACTCTAAATTATTTGAAATTTCGAGTTAGTGATATTTTATTTTGGACTAAAATTATCTGAAAGGTTTAAATATTTATTTAAAGTCAGATTATTTAAATTCTAAAGTTTTAGACAGCTTATCAAAATATGTATTATTTCAATTCTGAATTTTAGATATGTTTTTAGTTAATTTCTGATTAATTATTATTATTATTATTTTTAAATTATCTGCTTATGTTTGGATTCAAGTAACTGGTTTATTTTGCTATGATAAAATTTGATCATATGGCTGCTAAAAATTTTGTTTGGCAAGTTATTCGTATTTTGCCCAATCCAAATTTTGTTAGTTTATTGTTTTGTGAATATGCCGTATTTTGACATAGAAACTAGTCCCCAATTAACTACACAATAACCCTGTCACTGGGGGTTAAACACTGACCGTGTCGACACGTATTTTGTTATAGAAACTATAGTTTCCCACCGCTTGCCGTCGGGGAAGAATATCGGCCTTTGATAATTTTGGCTCGGGGTCATCGAGGGTAAAAATATGACTTTTGATAAATTTTGTCACAGGTCACCGAGGGTAAATATATGAATTCTGTGATTTTGTTTTGGGAATAGTTGCTTGGGGGACCTATATGCTTAATTTTTTGACATCTATGTTTACGTGAAACAAATTTGTTTTGGTGATTTTGCAATTTGATAAATTATGCTTTTGTATAAGTGATCCCTATATTTTTAGTGGGTGTTTACTGGGCTGTCAAGCTCATAAATTTTGTTGATATTTTTTTAAGATCAGGAGCAGAGGTCAGTGGCAGATAGCTTAGCAAGGATCGTTGGGCTATCGCCGTTTTATTTAGCTTGTAATAAGTCCCTATTGTTGTGGGCCTAGGTTTTATTTGAATAAGTTTATATTATTTTTGCAATCCACTGAGTTTGATTCTTTGTTCTGTTTTGGATCAGGATTTGAGGTCTTGTATGGCTACTTGGTTTCGGTCTTGTAGGTGTACGGCCATTTGTCGGCGTCCCGGGTCAATAAAGCTGGGTTCAGGGGGTGACAGTATCATGGTATTAATATTTCTCTTATCTATAGTTGTTCATGTGGGAATTTTTGAATGTTGGGTTAATTGGTTAATTTGGTTGGATATGTTGTTGTTTACTTGTTTTATTATTTTAGTTGTGTGATTTATTATAACTTCATATGTAAAATATTTTTTAAAATATATCTTTTGTATTATGTTTGATGCTTTAATAAATATCTTTTGGTTTGGTTTAGTTTGTTAAAAAAAAAATCAATATATAAAATATATAATTTTTAATTGTTTTATATTTTTAGCGGGCCGGCCCGCTCAACCAGCCAACCTAAGATGGGTTGGGTCGAATCGGTTTGGTATTTTGCCAACCTGCCAAATGGCCGGTTTTAACAGCTCACGGGCCGGCCCGCGGCCACTGACTCGTTTTGACAACTCTAATGATTAGGTAGCCATTTTGTATTCATCCCTTTTGTTCATTGATCAAGTATCTCTCACCACTGTAGGTGGTTCTTTCTCGTCCATTACATAGTAAAGTGAGCTTTGCTACCTTGAGAGATTCAATCTCTCCACTAGATAGTCAAACACTTATCTGGTCCTATTGGTTAGATCACATTTTGTATCGTTGTATTTTCTTTCATATCATCAAACATTGCTAATAAATAAATTACAGTAAATTAAAAAAATAATTCAACATCGAAGACTACTTTTATATAAATATATTACAAGTATACGAGGAGTACATTTTTATGCCTCTCCTTATCTTATTTTTTTATTTAATATTTATTTATTAACAGTACCGATAAACTATACTCCTTGCCAACGACCATTTGGTCTATTGGCATCGGGTCCCTTGCGTAGGGTGTTCGCCTCGAGTGTCGAGCGTGGCTCCCCGAGTTCGATCCCCATCTCGCGCAAGGTGTGGGCACGATTCGGTGGTGAGCGCGGCTCCCCCACGTGTTCGTCCCTGGGTTCCGGCGTTTGTCGCCTTTCTCAAAAAAAACTATACTCCCTCCGTTCCTTTTTATCTGTTACAAGTTAATGTTCTTTTTTATCTGTTATTTTTAAACATCACAAAACATTTATTATTTTTTTTTCAAAATTACCCTTAACATCCTATTCAATTTCTTTCCTAGAATTAAATATGAGAGAGAAATGTGAAGATATAAATTAGGGATAATTTTGGAAAGTTAACTATTTTTTTATAAAATTTTATAAAATAATTAAGTTTTTTGGTATATGAAATTCGGTTAATTATGACAAATAAAAAAAAAACATAAGGAGTATTATATTTTTTGAATTCTCAATTTTTTTTTTCCCATAAAAGTGAAGTGCCTCATCGCCCCTCTATTATAATGGTGACGGAACTGCCTCTTGAACAAGGCAAAAATTGGGATTTTCCATGTTGGGTCCAGCCGGCCATCCACGGGTCCCATTGATAGCCATTCCTGACTACTAACGTATCTAAGGGGAACAGGGGGTATTATTGTAATTCAAAAAATTTAAACTACAAAATTAGCATAATAGATCTCTTTTCCTCTCTCTGGCAATCCTCTGGTGCTTCTTCCCGATAATGACCCCCAAATCTCCATTTAATTACAGCGACAGCCATTGATCCCCACCCTCTTAGAGCCAGCCCCTTTGCTTCCGCATCGCTTCGCATCCCTCGGTTAGGGTTTCATCGCCCCGTTATGCGACTCTGATCTCCCAAGTCTTGAATCCACGCATGCTGGTAGGAATTAGGGTTAGGGTTTGGGAATCCCAACGTGTATGGATATGGAGAGCTCCCGCAGATCCGCCGTGGACCGCTCCCGGGAGCCCGGCCTGAAGAAGCCCCGGCTTGCCGAGGATGTCCCCAATCGAGACCGGTCTGTGCCGCAGCCAAGGGGCGGCCCGCCGACGGATCCGAGGCTTAGGGTTGGTGAGCGCGAAAGGGAGGAACCGTCGAGAGCGGCAATCGGGGCTTATCAGCAGCAGCAGGAGCTTGTGTCCCAGTACAAGACGGCGCTCTCCGAGCTGACTTTCAATTCCAAGCCCATCATTACTAATCTCACGATCATCGCCGGAGAGAACCTTCATGCTGCTAAGGCTATAGCTTCCACCGTCTGCAATAATATCCTTGAGGTGACCTCCTGGGTTTTGCTTCAATTGTTGTAAACTGATATAGAAAGTTGAATTCTGTTGCTTCCCATGGAAATAGAAGTGAAAGAATCCAGCTTTACTCATGCCATGCTGATATATATTGTGTCTGTAACATTGGGCTCTTTATTGGAGTGTTGGTGGATGATGATTTTGGATGTTGATTGAATGCTGATTAGTGCCTGATCCTTAAAGGCACATATATGTAGATATTTGATGTCAGAAGGGGACTAAGAGCAGTGTGTGGTTTTCACCATTGAACGCATTCTTAAATTGGTGGCAATATTGTTTCACTGCCCTGATTATCTAACCTTGTGAACCACAGAAGAGGTTCTTTGGCCTATTCTGACTATCTGTTTTAAATTACTATTTAGTTATGAGTGAGTTTGAAACTGATACATATGCAAAATTGTGCTCTGATTAGAGGTTGCTTCAAAATTAATACAATAGCAGTGAGGCAGAAAAATATTTTTTATTTATACTTGGTCTAATTCATTATAATAACAGTCATCATGAAGCTGTGCCTTCTTGGAATTGATGAGTTCTTTGCCAGAGAAATTATGTATTTGCTTGACAATAATCAAGTCAGATACTGGCTATGCAATAACTTGCAGAATCTATCTTAAGCCTGGATGAACTCACCTTTGCTTGTCATAAGTTGAGTGGAACTGTTGAATGTCTGTCTAGATCCCTCCTCTCATTTGTCAATTCTTCTTTTGTTCGTCATGTTTCAGGACTGCATTGTGTTGATTGTTTGCTTTTTGAGCACAGACTTGGTTCGATAATTTTTTATTTGCCTGTACTTTTCCCCTTGAAGGAATTGTATATGCTAGGTAGCTTTTATAAATTGTGATAAAATGTTACCTTCATTTTTTCATTCATAATACTTTTCATATGTCAAGCTTTTTGCCTTATTTATCCTGCCATGGAAGCATTCTGTGGTTGTTCGTGTTTCTCATTATGAAGTTCTTCTTCATAGTTTGCTCAATCTGACCCTAGTTTTCAACAGGTTCCAAGTGAGCAGAAGCTGCCTTCGCTGTATCTTCTTGATAGTATTGTGAAGAATATTGGAAGAGATTACATCAAACATTTTGCTGCTAGACTGCCTGAGGTTAGATATTCCATTTATCAATTACATCTATAGGTCAACTGACCTTTTTCTTAATTGCTTTTACCATCATAAAGTCTTTTGAGTCAACTTTCTGCTATAGTCCTTACCAGTTTTTCTTCACATAAAGAATCTATCTTATTATAAGCTTTATGATATATTTTTGCTGTCTTTCTAATTTTTTTTTTGTTAATATTAGTTAGGTTTATTGTGTTTGTTTGTGTGCCTCTTGTCTCATACAGTTTACTTTATGATCTGTATGCTGTCAAATGCTTAGGTATTTTGCAAGGCATATAAACATGTTGATCCTTCAATACATCCTGGCATGAGGCATCTCTTTGGAACATGGAAAGGAGTTTTCCCTGCAGGTCCACTTCAGATAATCGAGAAGGAACTAGGCTTTGCAGCTACTGTCAATGGCTCATCTGGAGCTACAGTATCCAGGCCTGATTCTGAAACACAACGGCAGCCCCACGGCATTCATGTGAATCCAAAATATTTAGAAGCAAGGCATCGTCTTCAGCAGTCAGCAAGAGTAAGTGAAGTGAGAAATAGTGAATGTACTGCTGCAAATTAGTGGCCTATTTTTATAAAAAATAAAAAATAAAAATGAAATCCTTGAAGTGAATAGGCTTACGAGGAGTCTATGTCACACTAAAAATGTACCCTATCTATTATGAGATCCATCTGGCCTGTGATAAAGTTATAGTTTTCACTTGTATCTTTGTGCATTTAGGATGTTTTTCCGTAGTTTTTTTCCTAATATATGTTTGTGTATTCTGGTTAGTCTCTACAGCATGACTTTGCAAGCTTGAAGACTTTTTCTGTTGAACTTGCTTGTCTGATGATTGGGATGGTTAATGATCTAATAATCTACCAAACCACAGAATCAGTCATCCCTTAAGAAAACCGATGTGAGCCTGTGTTATTGACCCTTGTCAATGAGCATGCTGCTGGTGAACCAGGTATTGGATGTTTTGAAATAGCACCAGGCATATGAAAGCATGATTCCATATGAAATGCGTCTCAGGAACAAAAATGGCAGGAGACATAACGAACAATCAATCTTTGACATCCATAAACAGCCTGTATCCTCCTATGCAAATATACATCCTACAAGAATTAGAGCTTTGCTTTCTTATGTGAAGGATTTCTGCACACCATATGGCTTACATGGAAGAATGTTTGCCAGGGATTCAGGCCTACTGAGTCATCCAGTGTTTATGATCAAGTTTTTTGATGCTGAACTAGAAGAAATAAAATAGGATACAATTAGTTTAATTGCATGGCCTTCTTTTAAGAGGAATCTCATGTGCTGTCTTCTAAAAGATTCGTTTACTTAGTTGTGTCACTTTAATTCTTTGACTTTGGCTAAGGATGTAATATTTATAAAATAATTGTCCATTTTCAATGCCTTATGTAATATGTATACTAATTCTGTGGCTGTCTTATCATTTTGTGTTGTAGGCAAAAGAAATAAATAGAGGTGACATGACAAGTGCTATGAATTCTATGGACAACGCAGAGAGGTCAGACAGGATGGCTATATCGGGAAGTTCGAAGCAATGGGCTGATCAGCCTGTAAAAATGCCTGTCTGATCCCTTCTTTGATCGATTATTTCCTTCTTTCATTCACAAGCTAATACAATTCAGGCAGTATTAGTTATTATGATGATTTATTTTCATTGCTGATTTATTGGTGAAATCTGCAGAATACTCAACGATCTCAAAGAGAACAGTTAAGCGAACCAGTCCCGGAAAATAAAGCATATATTGATTATGAATTTTCTTCCAATTATTCCCGACCAGATTCAAGGGTTGGGAGAGTTAATGAAGCTGTTAAAGAGCGGGATGCAATAGACAAACCATGGTATGGGAATGCTGGTATCACTGTGTCCAAGACATTGGGCAACAAGAGAAATGGTGTTGATGTTAATCAGAGTTATGGAAAGTTTATCGAATCTGGAGCCACACTGACTGACCACCAGTTACGACCACTTCATTTCAATGAAGCAAATAAAGGTAGTGGTGTGATTTCTAAGAGCTGGAAGAATTCTGAGGAGGAGGAGTATTTGTGGGATATGCATTCCAGATCAACTGGTTATGGAGAAGCTAGTGGTTTGATGAAAGGTGGTCAAGATATTGATGATACAAAGCCTGTAAGTATGCTTAGACGAAAATGGATGCCTCGGGAGACAGAGCATCTAGATTCCCGGCAAAACCAGCTTGAAGCTTTGAGTCAATATGTGAAGAGCTCCATATCAGATGATACAGTTCCACCATCTAGAGTACGTCCTTTTGTGTGAATTCCTTTTGTCAATAACAAAACTTGATTTTTTTTTGTTTTGTTTTGTTTTGTTTTGTTTTATTTTGGTTCCTTCTGTGATTGGAGGCTACTTGCATTGTTGTTCTTGATTTTATAAATTACGTAGTAAGATTTCTGAGTTTTGCATGGCATATCAGTAAGTCTGTTGAAAACATTCTTCATGATTAGATGAATATCAATGGATTCAATGCACTTATACAATATTGTTAGTAGTGGGTTGTCTCTGAATGTGTCCCTTTTTGACATGAAAAATTCTGTTGAATCCTTTGTCATATTTTATGCTGTGATTGTGATATTTTTTTTACTTAATACAAATAAACAGAAATAAAGGTCCAAGCATTTTATCATCTTTACTTTTGAGGCATCTTAACATAATTAGAAAAGAAAAAAAAAAAATTCCATGCTCGATAAGCCGATGCCAAGTGTCTTGGCTGATGTGCCTTCTCTTTTCCAGGGAGCTGAAGATAGCTTTCTGCCAGCTCGCCAGCAAGCAGATCCAGACCCAAGAATTAAAATGGAGAGCCCATCCGATACTCTTCCCCTAAGACGAACCTCATTAGGTCATACTCCTCTGCGGCCCCTACAGGAACCACATTCCTCAGTGATGGGTTTAGATCATATTAGCTCAAGAATTGCAGGTCAGTCAGAGACCCAGCCTACAAGTTTGGATTCATCTTTACAAAGATCTGGCCGGCTAATGCATTCTATTCCACCAAGCATAGGACCCATAACAAATGTTGTTTCCAGATCAAGAGGGACATTTGGTCAAGCATTGCAATCATTGCGCCCTTCATCACCTTCCCGCTATATGCTGCCATCTTCAGCACACCTTCAACAGCAAAACTCCCCGAGTTCAGCTGATTCTGAACAACTGCAATCGCTTTCCTCATCTCAAGGGATTCAAAAACCTTTGCAGCTGTCAGGAAACTTGAATAGAGTACATGCATCAGCCAGCCCAGACTCCTTCCAGTCTCATGGGGTACCTAATCCACAAGCACTGGCACCACAGTCTCAGTACCTACAAAGTGCATCAACTTCTCCAGCAACTTTTCTTCAGTCAAGGCTTCACCTTCCTTTGTTGGTGCCATCTAATTCTGATCAGTTAGTACAACAGACACAGGCACAATCATCGCACTCATCCACTCCTATGCAGAAACAACCTCCTCTACCCCAAGGTTTTGGAGCTCAACTGTCTGGTGGATTTTCTTCAATGAGCTTTTCTAATAATCCTGCTGTTGATGTGACAGGCCAATCTGACACAAGTAGTTTACTGACGGGAATCATGAAGAGTGGACTCCTGCCAACCACTTCATCCAGCAATCCCCATGACCTACGCCCTCCTTTGCCAAGTGGACCCCCTCCCATCCATGTTTTAACTTCGTCCGGCCCTTCGGTTATTCCATCTTCAGCATCTCTTCCCATGCCCCACACAAATGTGCCTAATCTTACATCTTCCTCTATGAGAGGTGTGCTGCCTCCTCTGCCACCTGGTCCTCCACCTCAATCATCCCTGTTGAGTTCCTCAAAGAGCTCCAGTGCAGTTAGTGGCACATCAAATCCACTTTCAAGTCTTCTGACCTCATTGGTTGCGAAGGGTTTGATTTCTTCACCAGCTTCCGAAGTGCCCACTGTTACTTCTCAAATTCATGAAAAGTCATCAGATAAGATCAGCAATGATGATTCTAGTAACTCTCTGGTGGCTTGTTCAACCTCAGCCTCTTCAAAAGGTTCTGCTCCTCCAATGGACAATCATTCTGGCCCTGAACCTTCTGCTCCAGTAAATGTTGCATTTCCTGTATTAGATACAGGCTTGAATGACCTTATAGGCCTTGACTTTAAGGCAGAAGTAATTCGAGAACATCACCCTTCAGTGATTAGTGGTCTCTTTGATGATTTAAAGCAACAATGCAATAAATGTGGCCTAAGATTCAGACTCAAAGAACAACTCAACCATCATTTGGATAAGCATTCATCAGAGAAACCTAAGAGAAGTAGCTTTGAGAGTATCTCTCGGAAATGGTACGCAGATCTTACTGTTTGGATTTCTAGAAGCACAGGACAACCATCTGGGCCAGCCTCTAGTGTTTCTTTTGCAGAAGACATCCCTGTGAGAAAGGATTATGAGCCAATGGTTACTGCAGACGAAAGTCAGTGCATCTGCTTGTTTTGTGGAGAACCATTTGAAGATTTTTACTGTGAGGAAAAGGATGAATGGATGTACAAAGGGACAATGTATTTGAATGAACCTGAGGCCCTAGGTAACAAGGGAAGCATGGATGAGGGCTTTCGACAGGTTCCTATTGTACATGCCAAATGTGCAGCAACTAGTGCAGGCAATCGCACAGATGTGCCTGATCACAATGAAATGGTATGTTTTGCCTGGTTATGCCATCTCCTTTTTAATTTGCATGGGCTTCTGTTTCTCAGATTCTTTGACTTACCCTCATGTTTGAAGAATTAGATTTTATGAACTAGTTTTTGTTGTATTCTTGATGTTTCAGCATCTGGTTGGATATTTGGATTTTTGTGCTCATACTGCTATGGTAAAGTAATATATTGTCTAAAATGGTTCTGTCTGTTTCAGATTATTTTAGTTTGTTTATTTGTTTTTTCTTTGATTTCCCAGAGTTGGACCAGCAGTTGAGGATTCAGGAAGGGAGAAGAATACTAGGTGATGCGGGTCTTGGTAATCAAAGATGTCTTGCATTGAGGTCTGTGCTGAACATGGTACCTACATGTGTGAGCCACTGGGGCTGATTTGCTTGTGCTTGAATGAGGTATCATGTCTCTGGTCATATTTTTTGGGAGGTAATTAATTAAAAAAAAATAGCTTCCTTACCTGTATAATGTCATTTGCATGTTGTTTGCTTATGTTTATTCTCTTGTTTTACCTTGATGAAGTGGTTTATTGCCTTTTTCAACTCCAGCATCAGGTGTAATCAGCGACAAAAAAAGAAAAATCCTGGAAAAAGCTATTGGCAGCTGTCCTGGGATTTATAGTCATGGAACTAACAGACCAGTTATAAGCTGATGAATTTTTGTCTTTATCCATGCAATCCTTCCCTTAGATCGTTAATGCACCATTTGTTCCTTGTTTGATGTTCTGACTTTATATTGATGCTTGTGTTTTTGGTTCATTGAGTGTAATATATCATCCAAGCATATAATGGAGCTCGACAAACAAAGGTTCAACTCACAGACGTGATGAATGATTGTATGTGCATGGCTATAGACGGCCTGTACTGGGTAAATTTTTCATGTGGTTATTGTGTTATGGCGGATTTTTATTTTGGTCATTGTGTTTTAATTTGTTTCTTTTTGGTCATTAGATATTAATTTGTTTTCACCGGTTGGTCATTTGGGGTTTTCCGGCTAAATTTTCCGGCTAAATTTAGATGCGGCCAGAAATGCCACTTCACTCTTTTTTTTATATCTCTCATCCCAGCCGAAGAGAGGATGCTGACTCAGCTTATTTAAAAAAAGAGTGATGTGGCATTTCCGGCCGTCACGCCATCTAAATTTGGCCGAAAAATCCCAAGTGACAAACCGGTGAAAACAAATTAATATTTAATGAACAAAAAGAAACAAATTGAAACACAATGACTAAAATGGGAATCAGCCATAACACAGTGATCACATGGAAAATTTTCCGGCCTTTACATAATGGTTTTATTTTCTTGATGTTTGAATGATTCATTGTGTTTGTTTCAGTGAGTTTTATTACACTGGATGTCAGTACATCAATGTGAGTTGTGCATGAACAACTTGTGCCCAGTCTTCTACTGCTGTAACAGGTGGCTATATCTCTTGATGATGGCGTAATGGTGATCCTTGGGATGTTTATGTATATATTTATACGAGGATGGTAAGTTAAAGTTTGAAACTGTAGTTTCATATTGAATGACCACGAAATGTTGGTGACAATGAATATGCTTGGATATGTGCATAACTGGGATGGGTAAGAATGGTGACTTATATTGTTGCATTTGCTTGCGAGCATGAAGAAAAATTAAATTAAATATTTTATTGTTTTTAAATATAATTCCAGATATTACTGACATATAAATAAATATCTTTGTTGGCCAAGCCTTTGGTAAATAAAGCAAAATATTTAAAAAGCACAGTTATTTTATTTTTATAGTAGATAAGTTTTATTGTATAGAAATAGCTTTGTAAGCATTTCAAACGATATAATAATGAAAATATCTTATGAACATTAAACAAAAAACATTATCAAAAATATCTTCTCTAGTCAGTTGGTTGCTTGAGAAAATTTTTTTTTATGGCAAGAAGCTAAATAGAGATTTACCAATAGAATAGTATATTTTTGGTCATAAAATTTTTAAAAAATATATAACGTTTTCTCAAGATCAAATGATAAATTTCTGTTTATTGAGTAAACTTTTTTGTGATATTTTATAACTAAAATAAACTTTTAAATGAATTACTAGTGATATTTGGATTGCAACACAAATAATGTTATACAGTAAGCTAGTCCCTAAGCAATAGCATGCCTTCAGAATTCCAATTCTATGCCGAACAAATGGACGGCAAATTATTAAAATATGATATTGAGTTAGTAAAATATAAGTTAGCACTATTTACTTCAGCAACTAATATTACTGATCCAATAACTCCTGCTAGAATTGGTTTAAGAAAAAAAAACCAATTCTGTTGCTTGTCTTTAAGAGGTAGATTTTGGGTGGTCTGTTGCTTGTCTTGGCAGGATTGAAAGTAAAAGCCCTTTTCTCTCTCTTGTTCAGAGGCGAGTAGTCCGGTGATCTGAGCTTCCCGTTAAATCTTTTCTCTTGAGCTTTCTGACGGTGTCCGGTGATCTGAGCTTCCCGATGGCCCCGGCGGGGCCAGCGCTCTCTCCTCCAAAAGCGAAAGCGAACCCGGGTGTCTCCTGAGCTAATGTGGTCACCTCTGGGCTCAAGCATGAACCCTTCGAAATCCCCCCACATCTGCAAAAAAAGCATTTCGATAAACTTAAACTCCACTCTTCCTCTTCAGGCGAGAGATAGTATGCAAACCTCAATTTATTCTAAATTCTTGGGCAAATCTCTGTCTCTTGAGCAGGCTAAGCTGGCCATGGCGGATGCTTGGCGTGGTCTTGACGCTTTCACGGTTGCCGATCTTCCGAATGGTTTCTACTACATACATTGCAAATCGCAAGAAATGCAAAGTTATCTCCTTTGGGACGACCGTTGGACCGTTGTTGGACGTATCTTGCAACTTTATCCATGTTTGGAAACCTTTCAGCCAGCGTTTGAAAAACTTGATCTGGCGGCCGTCTGGATCCAGATTCATCATCTTCCCATCAAGTTGTGGGAAGGAGATATTCTGGAATCAGTTGCTTCCTAGTTCGGTAGAGTGCTCAAAGTTGATTCCCATACCTTGGACCATTCCAGAGCTAAGTTCACCAGGGTCTGTGTGGAGTTGGACCTTAGCCAGCCACTCCAACAAGGAACCTGGGTTAAATATGGTGAGTTCTCGGTTTTCATTTTAGTTCTCTATGAAAAACTTCCATTGTTTTGTTTCAGGTGTGGCATGGTTGGACATGGCGACACTCTCTGTTCCACCCGCAGCAATCCTTGTCGTCCTAAACCTCATGTGCCCTCAGAAGCTCCCTCCGAGCCGGTGCTAGAGGACCTCGGAATGCAGGTGGATGTGGCTGTGTGTGATCAAGATGATATCGCCACTGATATTCTGATCATGAAACCCTCGGAAACAGACAGTGAATTTGGCCTTGGTTAAAGCCTAAGGACCGTCGTCTCTCAAACCGGAACAGTTTCGGTGGTAGAGGTGGTGGCCGAGGCGGTGGCCATACCCACAACGGTAACTGAAACCCTACCTCTCAGCTGTGCCCTGGGGACGATGTACAGAGAAATGACACATGGCAACCCGATTTTCCTTCACTCGGACAAGTGGCATCCTCTTCTCGTATGGGTTCGACATGTGGAGAACATGCAAGTAGAGGAGGGCATTCTCGTCTTTCCTCTAGAACCTTGGTTCCTTCACCAACTAATCCCGAGACCCTTGTGCCCAACAACGCACTAGCTCTCTCTGACGTCTCTTGCCGTCCCGAGGAATCACCATCAACCACCCTTTCAGTTTCTCTTGGCTTAGAGAAACATGCTGCTACAACGCCGCCTACTACTATCAATACGCTCCTTGACAAGATGGAAAATCGCCCGTTGGCTTCCCCAAAACCAAAGCCTTTGTCTCTCCCCTCTAACAAGCAACATACGGCCGAGCCTCTTCTCATCTCCTCAATCCCGTCACCCACCCATGAGCCTGGTCCAAACCCTGTGGACAGGCACCTGGTGTTGGTTGACAAGGTAGTCTAGATGATCTCTTTGGAGGAGAACCCTGAGGATGATATGGAGGAGCTCGCTTCGGTTGACTCTAAAACCTTTCATGATCCAGACGATGACATGATCTTAGCACAGTTTCAACCTGATGCTAAAATGAAGGCTTTAGCCCCCAGAGAAACTGAGAAAACGGCTCCAGAGCCAAAAAAAGGAGGAAAACCTAGCCTTTCATCTTCCTTTTTCTTTCTCTCTTTGTTTTCTTATGAAGGTTTTTACTTGGAATTGCAGAGGTGTCTCGAACACTAGAACGGTTGACTATATGAAAGATATTATGAATAGATTTAAGCCGTATTTCATCTTTTTAGTGGAAATAAAGTCAAACTCTGATCGTATTATGCGTTTTTGTAACAGATTTAAACACTGTTGGGATTGGGCGGCTATTCCCTCAAATGGCTTCTCCAGAGGCATCATTGTCCTTTGGAAACATTTCAAGGGTTTAGTTACTCCGATAGCAAATTCCAGACTTGTGCTTCACCTCATCATCTCTTCTTTAAACGAAACCTGGATCTTGTCAATCATCTACAATTCCCAAGTTTTCTCTGAACACAAAAAGCTTTAGAAATCCCTAATTGGTTTTTCTCACTTGAACTCGCCCTGGCTCCTTACGGAAGACTTCAATGCGATCACTTCAATGAACGAGCATCAAGGGGGGTTTTTCAGTAACTATTCTTCCAAATCTAAAGCTTTCTCCTCCTTTATTCTTGATAACAATCTCCATGACCTTGGTTTTGTAGGGCCCTGTTTTACTTGGTGTAACAACCAGGATGGCCTTGCTCGCAGATGGGCTCGTCTTGACAGTTTTTTAGCAAACTCCCTCTGGCTCCTTTACAATAACTCATTCACGAGCCAGCACTTGGCTTGTCTAAACTCGGACCACGCTCCTATGATCCTCTCGGCTTTTGATTTCCCTTCTTCCTTAAATAAAATCTTTCGGTTTGAAAATGCTTGGTTGGATTATGATGGGTGTCATAGTAATGTTATCAATGCTTGGAATTCTAATACCTCTTCTTCTACCATGCACTCTTTTGCTCATCTCATCTCTTGTACTAAGAGGAATCGTTGCAGGTGGAAGAATTCCAATTCCAGCTTTTTTGATAAAGAAATCCAAAATATTGAAATGGAGATTTCCACTTTGGACTAGAATAACACCCTCTTGGATCATTCCTGGAGGAATACTTGTCTTAGGGCTCTCAAAAATCGCCATGCGGCACTACTCAGACAAAAAACAATCTACTGGGGTCAACGGGCTAGAAATATGTGGTTAGTTGGTGGTAAAACAAACTCTAGTTTTTTCCAAAGAGCGGTCAAGATTAGAAATCACAAAAACAAAATCAAAAGCATCAAAGATACTTCAGGTAACATTTATACTGCTTAGAGTGATATTGAAAATTGTTTTGTTAATTTCTACAAAAATCTTTGCAGCTCTTCTGCAAATCTTGACCTTAATTCCTTGATTCTTGCCTTGTCGGATGATTTCCCCGTGTTGAATGTTAAGGAAGGAGAGGCTTTGATTAAACCTATCTCTAAGCAGGAGGTTTATCAAACTCTCAACTCAATGCCCCGGGGGAAAAGTCCTGGCCCGGACGGTCTTAATGTGGAATTTTATATTTTCTATTGGAATGTTCTTGGGGATCATTTTGTTAAAGCTATATCTCATTTTTTACTCATGCTAAAATACCTGTTTCTTGGGGTAAAACTCTTGTCACTTTGATTCCTAAAAACGAAAATCCTATTTATGTTTTGGATTTTAGACCTATTTCTCTTTGCAATGTTTGCTATAAAATTTTAGCTAAGATCTGTGAGGTCTTTGATTCATAAATTAATTAGTCCCGAGCAAACTGGGTTCATTCCGGGGCGTGGCACTTATGATAACATAATTGCAACCCAGGAAATCGTCCACAGCTTAGAATATGATACCTCTGTCCTCCCTAGAATGATGCTTAAAATCGACATTGAAAAAGCCTTTGATACTATTGAATGGACGCGATCTTTGCCACCCTCCACAGAATGTCCTTTCCAACTCGATGGATCTCGTAGATTAATGCTACCCTTTCTTCAGCTTCCTTCTCTTTCAATATCAATGGTCATACTTCTACCTGGATTAATAGTAATAGAGGAGTGAGACAAGGGGACCCCCTGTCCCCTCTTCTTTTTCTCCTTACTTCCCAAACCCTTTCTGCAATTCTCAACAAAGCCATGAACTTAAACCTGGTCCCTGGATTTTCCTGTAACCTCAGTAGAAACTTCAATCACCTGATGTTTGCCGATGACCTAATCTTGATCACGAGTGCCTCTAGGAAAGCAGCCAAGAATTGTCTCCTCTGCCTTAATATTTATCACAATTTAATGGGCCAGAAACCAAATCCTTCCAAATCTACTATCTACCTGCCCTCTTGGTGCAACAAGAAAATTGCTCGTTCAATCTCTAAAATTCTTGGCTTCAAGATAGGACACTTTCCTTTCTCTTACCTTGGTGTTCCTATATCCCCGAAAAAGCTTCTAGTTAGACAACTTGATTTTTTACCAAAAAGAGTCCATCAGGCCATTAATCATTGGAATCACTCAAACCTTTCCTTAGCTGGTCGTTCGGTTTTGCTTAATAGTACTATATTTGCAATTCCAAATTATTTTCTATCAGTCATGAATCTTCCTCTATTTATTCTTGACTCTATTTCTAGAATTGGTAGGATTTTTCTTTGGAGTAATGGCGGCAATAATCCCGGTTTCCATTCTGTTGGTTGGTCCCTTACTACCCAAAAAAAAACTGAGGGAGGACTCGGTATTAGAAATCTCAGACTGGTCCAACACTCGCTTATGGCCAAACACATCTTTGCTATTATGAATTCGGAGAACAAAATTTGGATTGATATTTTTAAAAGCAAATATGGAAACTGGCACCCTTGGCAACATAACAGATCTTCTCATTCCTCTTGGTTCTTCAAATCCATTTGCAATTCTGCAAACTTTCTCAAAACAAAATTTTCTATCTCTTCAGTTAATCCTGACGACTTAGATTGGATGAGGGATCCATGTTTTTGGACTTGCCTATATCCCATAAGCCAACATATCTGAATATGAACCTTGATTTGGATAATGTTCATTTCAAAGATTTTTTGAGGAATAATTCTCTGTGCAATGATTATCTGATTATGATGTTTGGGGATTCTGTGAACCTGGACCGTTGCAAAAACCTAAAACTAGATGCCCATGGCCCGTCTCGATGGGTTTGGGCCTCCCCAAATCACATGGCTACCATTTCCTCCTCGGTATATGATCATATTATCTCTTCTGAAGATTCTGGGGCTCTTTGGAGTGGATGGAAACAAATTTGGAAACTCTTTGTCATTCCACGTGTGAAAACATTCATTTGGAAAATGGCCCATGGCAAGCTTACCACGGGTGCTTATCTCTACAGCCTGAACATTGGACCTTATGTAAAATGCTATTTCTGTGATCTAGAAGAGGATTCCATTGATCACTCTATTTGGCGGTGCTCCAAAGTTAAACATATTTGGGATTCTATCCTTGCTATGATGAACATCAATTCCCCTGATTTCCAATTTCTGAGCTCGGGTAGCTGGTTAACACCCAGGACCCACAACAGAATGGAAAATTTCAAAACCAAAGCCCTTATTGCTTCTGCAGCTTGGCTTATTTGGAAGGAAAGATGCAACTGCATTTTTCAAAATCTCACTCCAAAACTTGGAAACATTCTTACCAGAGCAAGTGCCTATTGTGAGGATTTCTTCTCTGCATCCGGCAAAAACCACAGGGAGTTGCTTAGACTTAAATCTGCTTCAAATTCAATTTTCATATACACAGATGCCTCTTGGAGAAACAATTCACAATGTGCTGGTCTTGGTTTTATTATCATTACTAACCCAGGGAAAATCTTATTGGTAGGTGCTCTGGGTGCTCAACACGACTCTCCAATTAATGCGGAACTTGATGCTATTTGTCATGCTTTATCCATCTGCAGAGAGAGAAGCTGGAATCCAAATAGAATTTTCACTAATTTCCCGGGTGCTGCGAAGTTGGCTCAAAATCCTCACCCTTGCATTGCTTGGCAGTCCGCTGGGATGGTTAACAAGCTGCGAAACATCCTCCATGATTTCCAAAATGTTTGCATATCAACCATTCCTAGAGATGAAAACTTGCTTGCTGATGAGTTGGCTGATTTTGGGAGAACCAATCTACATTTATCTCTCTTCTTCAGAGGCATGGATCGCCCAAATTGGTTGGAAGAAATGTGTTCATGTCTCAATCTTAGTTTTTGAATATTGTTTTTATTTCTCTTTTTCTTTTTTCTAGCTTTCAACTCTTGTGTTCCAAAAAAAAAAGAATTGGTTTAAGAAATCTTGAATTAAAAAATATTCAATTTATTATAGGTCTAAATTTAATTTTTGGTACTTTCTATGACTATTATTTTACTTCATTCGGTATACAATTTACAGCAAGTCCGTTCCTATGTAAGGGTTATAGGGCTACTCTCCTTTTTACTATATTGAACTAGCTATATATTATAAGATTCCAGATTACTGCTAATTTATCATGATATGCAGGCCTTTTAACCAAGTCATCTTCATTATTAAAAGTATTATATAAGTTTATATAAAGACTTCTGATATAGGTATAAATTTGGTTTACTGTAAGCATTATTTAGTTATTTATAAAATCTAGTAATAACTTTGCTAACTTGTAAGATATAGTTGCAGTATAAAAGCATAATCTATTTATCAAATATAATATTGATCCTAATACCACTAAGGTAACAAGGAAAAAGTATGTTAACGACCATAGTATACTATGCTCCATAGCTAATTAGTATAGGAACCTAAAATCAGAAAGATTAGTTATTATATTATTAAGGGGCTGTTTGGTTTCCCGTATTTCAAATTACGGTGTAAGTCAAATTACATGTAATTAAAATTATTGTATTTTAACTTACATCATGGTCGTTTGGTTGTCTGTAAATGAAAATGCTACATTTACTTTTCAAGTGTTTGGTTTGATGTAAGTTGTGAGTTAAAATCACCATGTAAAATAAGTGGTGAGATTACCTTTTTTTTTTTTTCAAAATTTTTTATATTTATAATTTTCTTTAATATTTCATTTAAAATCTATTTTATTTATTTAAGTTAATAGACTTTATTTATTTAAATGTCATTCAATATACTTGATTTCAATAGATCCAAGTTGAAACTTAATTTCCGTCAAATCTGTCATTAATATAGTGTTTGATTTGGTGAAAACAAAGGAGAAAAATACAAAATTTAGTAGAAACTTTTCCTTTATTTGCTTATCCACTATAAAAACAATTTACATTTAACAATGAATAAAAAAAAAATCAAGTAACTGTGCATTCAATCACCTTAAAAGCAAAAATGTCACCTTAAATTCCATGGATAATTAAACATAATAGTTTAAAATCCAGAATCAAAACCTACTAAGAAGATAAACAACGATCCAATCACCAAGGCAAGATTAATACAAAAATCAACAACCAAACAAGATCATACGGTTAAATAATCATCCCAAAAACCCTAAATGCTAAAGATTTGCCCGGATGGAATGGAAAAAGATCGTGAAAAATGCTAAGCCAAGTCCATCAACTACGGTTTCAAAAACAAACTAGAAGGAGGACCAATCGAGGGATAACCAAAATCTGGTGAGGCTTCAACGACATTGTTGGTGGTGAGAATCATAGCGCCCCAGAAAGCATCCTCGCCAACACTAGAACATGGCTATGCTGTAGGAAACTTGGCCGGAGATCGAATGGGCTGTGAGAGCTCGGTGAAGCTGCGATAGAAGAGAGAGGGTAAAGCTTCTTTGTTGGAAACTTGGCTAAGATCCGGTGAAGGAGGAACGACGAGGCAGCAATAGATCGGCCGGTGATGACCTGAGCTGAGGGAGAAGAGATTGCGGGAGAGGGAGAAGAGATTGTTTGTTTGGCTTGTGATGACTAGAGCCGATAGAAGAGGGGTTATTTTATTCCAACCGAAATGCTGCATTTTGACTTACAGTCAATTTGGCCGTAAGTTCAAATGCAGCAAAATACCCAAAATCAGTAATTTAATTTACTGGATATATCCCTTCACAGCAAACCAAACAGCCCATGTTGGCATTTTTCTTGTAAATCAAATTACATTACACCTACTTACTGGCAACCAAACAACCCCTAAGGTACTTGTCCTGCAGGAGGGGTGCAAGTGGATCCCCCTTTAGATAGCAGAGAAATGACCAGTCTAGGCTGGCTTTCCTTGCACACCTTGTAATCCACGGCCTCCTTATTATTGGACTATACTTTTAGTAAAATCTTACTTTTACAATAAATTATACTATTTTGGAGGAAATAAATTATACTTCTTTGTAGAAAAAATAAAAGACTAGAACGAGAAGGATTATCATCTATATGGGAGCCATCTCTAATTACTTAAGGAAAATAAAACTAAAATTATTGCAGGAAGTAAAGCTATTTTATTTGCAATATAAAAAACTCCTTTACTTACATAAATTAAACTTGTTTTTCTCATATTTAAAGTTTATGTACTCAATACTCAGGAGTTTTTTATTTTTTTTATTTTTTGCCATTCCTATCCTTTTCTATTCTTATCTTTCTCTGACATCTCAGCTCTAGATTACTTCACTTCGGGTTTTCAAATTTCCCAAGATTATGGATTTTCTACTATCTCTGGACTGAACTCTTTAATTCATATTTACTTACTTGAGGTTTTGTCCATCAGTTTTCCATTGCAATTTCCCTTGAGCCGCATCTACGCGGATACTGGGTCGTGGTTATTACTTGCAACCTTACCTCATGCTTTCAAATTGCTTCAGAGAGAACATAGAGAGACTACGTTCTTACTTCTTCATAAGTGCTTGTGTGATAAGAATACGAAGTGTTCTTTCCTTATGATGAGCATTACTTTTATCGGGTTTTAACGCTAATATGTGTGTATTTATGTTACTTTCATGCAGATAGGGTTGTGAGGCCGAATATTAGAGAAAGAAGCCAATGGGGATCGTAAATGCACCAATTGGAGGAAATCTTGAGAAGGTTCAAACACGAAGACATAAGTCGGGTTCGAAATGCGGGAATGTGTGCCAACCTCCTCGTATTCAAGTTATCACAACGATTTGGAGGGGCACAAGGGCAGTCACATTCAAGCGTTCCGGCTTGTGCATGTATAGCAAGATTTCCACCAACATGTCCGTTATTGAAGAAGCAAAACGATCTACGATGTAAATGTGTGTCTGTTTACATTACCTCGATGAAAGCATGGATTCGGGATTGTTTTGGGCCGATACTGTAGCAGGGCACTATAACAAATACTGTAGTAAAATATTGTAGCAGGTACAGTTCACAGCCAGCCGAAGAAGGATAAAAACAGAGAATCCACATGGGCGTGCGTTAATTCCACACGCCTGTGTGAAAAATCCACACGAGCACCCACATGGGCGTGTGGATTCCCGATTCCACCGCTATTTAAAGCCGATTTCAACCCCGATTTCGGGATTCTTTTCTCCATCTTTTCCCCAACTTGAGAGAGGGCGGCGGCTAGGGTTTTGAGAGGTATTGGCTAGGGATTGGGGGAGGTTCTATGGCTCTGATATCGCGCTCCATTTGGAAGAAGGTTAGTGGGAGAGCTTTCGTCGGCACCGATCCAGGGAGGTGTATCCTAGGCCGGACAAAGGGACCCTTGGACGAGTAAAGGACTCTCCACAAGACCATCGCCAGGAATATCAAGGGGGTTTTCTATGGATTCTTTGCTTTTACATTTGATTTCATTGATTGTAATTAGCTCCATGGAGAGCTAAACCCCCTAGTGGGCACTTGGGCATTTGTGAACCTAGGATGTATTCGTTTCATTGAACTTCTTTATTGTGCTTTCAATTAATTGATGTTTTATTTGAGTTCCAATCTTGAATGCTTGATTGTATTAATACTCCCTTAGAATGACACTAAGGTTGAGAGTTCTTGTTGGTAACCCTTGTAAGTGAGTGACACACCATAAGAGTTAGACAAAGATAGATTGGAGAGGGTTGAGAAGGTGAGTCAAGAGGTAGCGGAGCGTTCCCTTTCCTCTCCGGTGTGATTTATTCTACCTCCATTTCCTAAAGTTCTTTGAGGTCATAGTAGAGTGGATGTGCTAAAGGATGACCTTCTGCTGGGGCTTAGTTGCGGGTGTAACCGAGTGAAGCGTTGATGTGATTTTAGCAAGTAGGGCTTAATTGTGGCTAGGGACCTTCTACCTGGACCAAAGGGTTAGGTCTACATCTAGGAAGAGGATTTATCACTTGGAATCCCTAGAACTCATTGCAATTCTATACGAGTGTGGGGTTGGGAGGTTATTCAATTTCTCCTCTTGGACATGTATAGAGTTAGGCATGGTTGACCTTAGATTTGGGACCATGTATTTAGGGTAATTTCCCCACGCCCGTGTGGATGTACAGAATGTGAAGAGGTGCGAGTTCCTTTTAAAGATCGTCGTTCCTCTTCATCCTAACATTCTCCATTCGTTTGAGAGCACTCTCACATCGTTTCCCGACCTCGCATTGCTGATTTGGAAGGATTTGTACTTGGTTTTCCGAGCGATTCAAGGTTTTCAATCTCAACTCGTCGGTAAGCCTAGCTTTTGTTTTGTTTTCTTCACCAATTCTTGATCTTAATCGATGAAATTATTTAGTAATGCTTCGTCTCTACAATTAGAATGATTATGCATGTTTAAAACAAAGTTAGAAGCTATTTAACGGTGTATTTTTGTATTTTGAGGTGCGGCCATGCGTCTTTTTCATGCTCCGTGGATCCACACGGGCATGCGAAAATTCCACATGACCGTGTGGATTTCTGCAGCATTACTTAATTAACTAGTTTGATCAATTTTCTTTCAAATTTTGCAAGTTATGACACCTTGGTCAAAGAAGCAAGCCGAGAAACAGCCACATGAGTCGTCTCCTGAGTCCGAGAGTATGAGATTTGCTATTCCCGAGCACCAGGTGCATTTTGAGTGTTTGTTGAGACTTCGGTTTGGACAGACTTGATTTCTGGACACGAGCATATTGAGAGATCTATAGTAGGGACTGAGGAGTATTCCCAGTTACTGATAGATTACCCTGGAGCTTTGACGCCGGAGAGAGCTTACAGAGCATTGTGTGGTCAGGGTCAGTATGAGCCAGTGGTGTCCAAGGCAACGTGCCTTTCCCGACCTATGTACCGATATTTACATGCCATTCTGAGCAGGTCGGTGAATAGCCATGGTGATAGCACTGGTGTCCTGAGCTGGCAGGAGCTTCTGTACCTGTATTCGATGGTTCAGCGCATACCGATTCATCTAGGTCATATCATCGTAGAGTACATCCGACATCAGGGCCAGTATGCCAGATTGGGAACGATCTTCTCGGGCCCTTACATTACGAGACTAGCTTTGGGCATGGGTCTCTTGGCCGCGATTCGCGGGGCTGAGAAGATGAGTATACATGGTCCTCTAAGCCTGGAGACGATGAGATTGATGGGTATGGTCCGCAGGGTTTGGACGGGAGTTTATGCCTTGGTTCTACCAGCTCCAGAGATAGCTGAGGAGGAGGGTGATGATGCGGATGTTTCATAGCCTGTTCTTCAACCTCCGCCTATATAGATGGAGACCGATGCACCTCCGGTGGCAGAGGACCCACCCCCAGTACACATGTTTTCACCATCTCAAGCCCATGATCGCTTTGAGAGGCTCGAGAATGCTGTGGGGGTGATACGAACAGAGGTCGCTGAGGTCTGAGCAGAGATTGCTGAGGTTCAGGTTGCGCAGGCCGCACAGTATACAGAGTTCATGGCGCATTTCGACACGTTACAGCAGATTTTAGAGCGAGATGCCGCCTCATCATTTGTCTTGCGGCCGAGGACTCCTCAGGCCCATCCGGCATCACCATCACCACCTCCACCAGCACCCTTCGATCTAGCAGCAGCAGCAGAGGAGCCAGAGCGTGACACCGACACTTGATTTATTTTCTTTTGTTTTTATCACTTTTTGCATTTCATTTTGGACTTGTATACTCAGAAAGGACTTTCCTTCTGAGTTTATTTTCGTTTTGTTACCTCGAGTTGTATTCATTGTTTTATCTTGTATATACTCGAGTTGTTTTTTGTTTTATTGAGCTTCACTAAACCCCTTTGGGTATGCGTGCAAATGATCTTGTCATCATGGAAATTGAGACTTTGTTATGGGCATGGCCAATGGTGTTTCGGCACTTGGCCGTGTGTGCTTCACAACCATTGGAACATCACTCCCATGGATTTAGCTCCATCAAATGCAACACTAGGAGTCAGGGGAGTATTGTTTTGATTGCTTCTCCCACATTTGTTCTTGTTTGATATACATTATGAGTGAGCTTGCATGTGTGCATTGGGTACAATGTACAACTTAAGTGTGTGTGTGTGTGGGGGTGGGGGGGGAGAGTTTTATAGTGCACACATCTCTTTTATATTAGTTTTGATTGATATACATGCTCACATAGCCAATGGCGGTTCACCTAAGTTGCAATGATTTTATTCTTGAGTTTGGGAGAATTATTAACATTGAATGTCTTCATGCTCTAGTTTTTGCTTGAATTTGTAGGACTTTTTGCCCGATTGTCACTTGTTGTACTACTCACTTTTTAAACTCTTTTGGAAACTCAAGTTTGATGTTAAAAGGGACTAAGTATAGTTGTTTCTTTTGTTAATTCTGAAAAAAAAGGAAAAATGAAATGAAAGAACAAAATAGTTTTATTGTTTATTTGTGCTTGTTGGGTGGAAAGAGCTACCGTCTATGAAGTATGAAGCTACTCTCATAAGTCAGATACTAGTTATGCCCTAATGAGAGAAAGAGCTATCTTATAGGATGAGTGAAAGCTAGCACTCCGGTAGAAAGAGCTACCACCTCAAAAGTGTGAAAGCCACCTTAGCGGCTGCTTTGGAAAGGGTTACCTTAGAGGATGTGTAAAGCTACTACCATCTTTGAAATTTTGTTACTATTTGTAGAAAAATAAGTCCCTTGTACTTAGAACTTTGAGGAGTATACTTTGGGTTGTTTTGAGTGAGTTCACACACTTACACAATTTCGGGTTTGTTATCCTTTTTGATTCAAGTTTTTAGCTAGAGCAATGATTTTTCGTATTTAGTGTTGAAATTTTCCTTACTTGTAGAATGCTCTCTTTGTTTGCTTTGGTGAACTTAAGGCTAAGTACTTCCAATATTTCCTTCATCTATGCTTTAATGTTTTAATTTTTGCTTGAGGGCAAGCAAAAGCTTAAGTGTGGGGGAGCTTGAAAAATTCTTGAGTGATAAGAATACAAAGTGTTCTTTCCTTATGATGAGCATCACTTTTATCGGGTTTTAACGCTAATATGTGTGTATTTATGTTACTTTCATGCAGATAGGGTTGTGAGGACGAATATTAGAGAAAGAAGCCAATGTGGATCGTAAATGCACCAATTGAAGGAAATCTTGAGAAGGTTCAAACGCGAAGACATAAGTCGGGTTCGAAATGCGGGAATGTGTGCCAACCTCCTCGTATTCAAGTTAGCACAATGATTTGGAGGGGCACAAGGGTAGTCACATTCAAGCGTTCTGGCTTGTGCATGCATAGCAAGATGTCCACCAACATGTCCGTTATTGAAGAAGCAAAACGATCTACGATGTAAATGTGTGCCTGTTTACATTACCTCGATGAAAGCATGGATTCGGGAGTGTTTGGGCCGGCACTGTAGCAGGGCACTATAACAAATACTGTAGTAAAATATTGTAGCAGGTACAGTTCACAGCCGGCCGAAGAAGGATGAAAATAGAGAATCCACACGGCGTGCGTTAATTCCACACGCCTGTGTGGAAAATCCACACGGGCACCCACATGGGCGTGTGGATTCCCGATTCCACCCCTATTTAAAGCCGATTTCAACCCCGATTTCGGGATCCTTTTCTCCATCTTTTTCCCAACTTGAGAGAGGGCGGCGGCTAGGGTTTTGAGAGGTATTGGCTAGGGATTGGGGGAGGTTCTATGGCTCTGACATCGCGCTCCGTTTGGAAGAAGGTTAGTGTGAGAGCTTTCGTCGGCACCGATCCGGGGAGGTGCATCCTAGGCCGGACAAAGGGACTCTTGGATGAGTAAAGGACTCTCCACAAGACCATCGCCATGACTATCGAGGGGGTTTTCTATGGATTCTTTGCTTTTACATTTGATTTCATTGATTGTAATTAGCTCCATGGAGAGCTAAACCCCCTAGTGGGTACTTGGGCATTTGTGAACCCTAGGATGTATTCGTTTCATTGAACCTCTTTATTGTGCTTTCAATTAATTGATGTTTTATTTGATTTCCAATCTTGAATGCTTGATTGTATTAATACTCCCTTAGAGTGACACTAAGGTTGAGAGTTCTTGTTGGTAACCCTTGTAAGTGAGTGACACACCACGAGAGTTAGACAAAGATAGATTGGAGAGGGTTGAGAAGGTGAGTCGAGAGGTAGCGGAGCGTTCCCTTTCCTCTCCGGTGTGATTTATTCTACCTCCATTTCCTGAAGTTCTTTGCGGTCATAGTAGAGTGGATGTGCTAAAGGATGACCTTCCGCTGTTTCTTAGTTGCGGGTTTACGAGTGAAGCGTTGAAGTGATTTTAGCAAGTAGGGCTTAATTGTGGCTAGGGACCTTCCACCTGGATCAAAGGGTTAGGTCTACATATAGGAAGAGGATTTATCACTTGGAATCCCTAGAACTCATTGCAATTCTATACGAGTGCGAGGTTGAGAGGTTATTCAATTTCTCCTCCGGGACATGTATAGAGTTAGGCACGGTTGACCTTAGATTTGGGACCATGTATTTAAGGATCTCCACGACTCATTATTACATATGTTAGAAAGTATAATAGAGGGTTCTTGCACTTGAAACGATTATCGTAGGCGGAACAATATCTGGGTACCCCATTTATATTGATTGCCTTAGCTTCTCCTTTACTTGTGCTCTCTTTCTTGTTCTTTTACTTTTGTTATTTCACATCTTGTCACACATATCACTATGCATATTTCACTTAGTTAAGAAACAAACTAAGTGTTTTAATTCCCTACTCCCTGTGGATACGATACCCCACTCATTTGGGATTTTATTACTTCGACAAACCCATGCACTTGCGGGACATACGCAAGGGGTGTTGTCACTTTTCCTCATCAACTGGAAATTTTTACCTTCACCTAATATCATCATTTATAGCTTTGATGTCTTCATCAATAATGATTAGAGAAATACCCTTTTTGGTTGCTAACCATCAACCCATGCAAGAAAGATACTCTGAAAACTCTGTATCCCTTTCCGGAAGAGGGACTACTCACCCATTATCTACTAGTAATATCTTACAGAATTTAAAACTATCGGCTATCTTAAAAGAAAATTAACTATAAAACTTCAAGCTTTATTTAGAATCTTTCTGGTTATCATAGGATACTAAGGAAAGTATTTTATAACTCATGAGTAAGGAGGACCTCTCCTCATATAGACTCTCTTATATTACATAAGACACAGACTACCCTTGCTTTAATCTGCATTCAAGGGTATTTTTGAGAAATATGAAAGTTCTTTAGAGTATAGACCATTATATCTCCTATTTGAACCTAATTCTCTTTTTTTTTCTCTGACAAGACTCCATTACTCAAAAAGGTATCTCTGGACAGTTATTCCCATGTAGCGGGTAGTGACTAAAGCCAGATATCTCTTTATTGATAACTCATGAGTAAGAAGGAACTCTCCTCATATAGACTCTCTTATATTACATAAGACACATACTACCCTTGCTTTAATCTGCATTCAAGGGTATTTTTGAGAAATAAGAAAGTTCTTTAGAGCATAGGCCATTATATCTCCTATTTGAACCTAATTCCCTTTCTTTTTTCTCTGACAAGACTCCACTAACTCAAAAAGGTATCTCTGGACAGTTTTTCTCATGTAGTGGGTAGTGACTAAAGCCAGATATCTTTTCAAAGAAAACACAAAAAAACACACTTATTGTTCTCGGAAACACAACTTCTATGCATACTTACAGTTCCATCAAATAATCCAAATTCATTATCCTAATCTCATCGAGATCCCAACGTTAGCAGAATGCATCCCATGTTGGTCTTGATGAGAAGACATGACATCTCCTACTTCAATTCCCATCTATGCTGCTCATATGTCTTTGAAATACAATGTTACTCCTGGTTTAGTGATTGGCCTCCCTAAGAAGGGGATTTTTAACCTTCTTAGTTCATGATCACCATAAATTATTAATGAGTTGTCTTCTGCCAAAAGATATCCAGTTAAAAGTTTAGAAGATGCTAGCTGATATGATCTCCATGCTTGAAGCTTTTTTCCTTTATGTCATATTTTATTATAAAGTACCTCAATTCTTTAGGATTTTTCGCTTTTAACAGAGGTTCTTAGTGATTGATGATTCTTATTGTTACCTTATGTTGAGTAAAAGAAGGACACCCTTTTGAGAATTCTGGAGGATAAGCCAAAATATCAAGCACAATGTACCCTCTGTTTACTATTCCTTCTGAATATATATCAAGAAGAATTCTTTTTAACCTCCAGTTTAGTTTTAATTGTTTTAGCTGCTTCCCATTTACAGTTTCCTGAGCAAACCATATTCGAATAGAATGTTTGGAGTGATTTTCACCATTCCTATTTCATAAGGTCCTTTCCATTGGGAGGGGTCAATTGTTCGTTAGATTATTGAGAAACCTTCATTACATTCACAGTGAGTCAAAAATTGATGGGTAATTTTTTATATTTTGTTACTACGTAACTCATTCCAGGGGGCTTGAGGTTTGTATTAAGAGCACATTCTGCTAGAGCTTCTGCCAAGTTCTCCATTTCTACTTGTTTTCCGGAAAATATAATTTTCATGATAACATTCTTAATTGGTGACAAGCTTTCTATGAATCTCCCTTTATTTTCCTTCTACTGTTTCTCCATCTCCTTTTCCTATTGTCTTCATTAATTAATTTTCTTCTTTAAGCTTTTCTTTTTGCCCTTGAAGTCGTTTGCACCTTTCTTCCAATTCCTTTGTTTGTTGACGAGATATCTCCAATGTGTGCTGCATAGTAAGGTAAGCATCTAGAGATTTAGGTGTGATGCATGGACCAGCAAGTTTTATGGGGAGATTTTTATGGTGCAAGTAATTTGCAAGTTGTGTCGTAATGGTAGGAAAAGAAGGGTTTTTATTATTTGTCCAAAGTTGTCAATGAAATTTTTTTCTGGATTATCTAGGCAAAGAGTTGGAGGGTAGTTTAAATGATAATGGACTATAGCTAGGGATTACTGCCAGTCCAGTGTCATGATCTTTTTGAAATGAGGACATCATCTGCAAAGAAGAACTTTATTGGTTTCATGATTCCCACAGGAATAGTAATTCAAAGGAACTTATTGGTTTTGTAATCCCCATTACTATTAATGCAAATGGACGAATCATGGGTTAAGCAAAAACATTTTATATTACCTTTTAAAAGGAACCTTATTCTTTAAAGAAATGTTCTAAATCTTCAAAATTACATATTTCAAAATGATCTATTTCTATGTCCATGATTTGGTTTTCTAATTTTGTATCACTATTAATTATAACTGCTTCTTCAACAATATTTTTCTTTTTGTATTTTCTTATGCAATCTAAATCGTTAGTTATTCTTTCTAATACAAAGGTTCTTAATTCTTTTATTTTTCTATTATTTTTTTATTATAGACCTAAATTTTACAAATTCATTTTCTAAAATTTGTGCTTCTATACTAATTCCCTCTTATTTTTTTATATTTTCCTCTACAATACTAAGGACTATAATTTCTCATGCTAGAGTAATCCAAGAGTGTTTATTTGCTAAACAGTTATTAGTCCCTTTAATATGTTTAAACTTAACACGATATACAAAATTAATAACCCTATCCTTAAAAGCTAACCATCTTCTCTGGGTAATTTTCTTCCAATTTTTATTTTCATAAAATTTTATTATAGCTTCGTAATTTGTCCTAACTAAGTTTTCTTTTTTATTTATCAAGACTATAATTTACTGCTAAAGTTTCTTGATCTATTCTAGAGGTTAGGCCTTATCCCTATATTGTCCACTACTATAAATGAAATTTATTTTAATAAATGATGCGAATAGCAATTACTTAAGTAAATAAGATAAAACGAAATTTACCTTGAAAATTGAGTTATTATACTTTATTAGTCATCATTTGATAAGGTAACACCCCACTTAGCTACAAATAAATCAAATCAAGTTCAGGGAAAATTAGTATACAAGTTGCCAAATAAAATTTGATGAAATTTCATACTTCTAAATCATGTGTTTGATATTTTATGGATTAAATCACTTCGTTTTTTGGTAACCTGTGAAGAAGTATTAATGCCAACATTTTACAAAGTCAAATTATCAACATGCATATTCAGCGAGTTTGGAAAAGAATTTGAATTCACATAAGAAGAAAAATTGTGCTCCAATATATTAAAAATATTTTATGAGATACTATAATGAATGTAAGTAACAAAAATAAATGGCATTGCCACACTTTCTTGAGTATAATTTTCAATTTGTGTGTCATTTTGAGTTTGATAATTTTCTTTTGTTTGGGTTTTCTACAAGAAATGACATTAATTTAAACCAATAAAGATAATTATAGAGTTGAGAAAAAAATTGATGTAAATCATAAATACCATTTTCTTGTTTGTAATGATAATGATAAACACTGGAGATGAAAAAAAGAGACAAGTTGAAGAAACTGATTTTTCATATATCTTCTCATGAGGTAATCACCTCTATATTTGTAGTGTACAGGGAGTCTAAAATAGGAAATTACTATAGCTATATGTAACAACTATACAAGGTAATTTCACACGATTTTAGCCTACAATAACTCCTAATTATCTCCTAATTGATTCCATCAATTATGAGAATAGACAGTTATTGATTTTAACTTTTTTTTCTTGATATAGGGTTAACACGTGAAGGCCATGTATCCCGTATCTTCATGAGTGATTTGGAGTTAAGTCCCTAACCCCTTAAAGTGGCACCACTTCACACTTACATAGGTTGGACCAATCAAGAGTACCCTAGCCATTCGGTCCTCACAACAAAAGTTTGATTATAGGCCTATTAAGAGCTTTCGCTCACCCTAAATGTCATAGCGATTTCTAAACACTATTACTCTATTGGATGAATTAATATTATCATAGTGCTTCCATCACTTCATATGAGGTACTTTAACTCGTTGAACTCAAGACTTAACGCTATACTACGTATAGAGTTGAGGTTCTCTCATTGGTGATGAGAATGAGCAGACTTGAGTCTCATCCCTTTTGAAGTTCTTTCAATCAGGTTTATTTGTAATCCTTCTGTTAAAGGATCCGCTAAATTTTGACCAAAACATATAATATCTATTGTAATTATACCCTTAAAGACCAAATCTCTCAAATAACTATATCTAAGGTCAATTGGCCTTGATTTTCTATTATACACTTGACTATGTGGCTTGGTCAAAGTAGCCTCACTATCATAATGGATACAGACTAGTACAATTCGTTTAGTTACTAACGGGATATCAAACATTATATCTCTCAACCAATCTGCTTCTTCATTAGCATGGATGCTGATACCACAAATTCTACAACCATTATGAAGTCCATAATACAAGTTTGTTTCTTTGTTCCCAAAAAAACTGCACCGATCGAAGCACAAAAATCTACCCACTAGTTGAGGAATGATCCTCACTCTTAGAAATTTAACTAGCACCTTTATGCACCTTTATGCCCCTTTAGAACAGAAGGATATCCACAATAGTTAATGCCATAATCAATGGTTTTCTTTAAGCATTTGAGAACTCTTCTCACTCCATGCCAATGCATGTGACTTGGATTACAACTATATCAACTAAGTGTCCCTACTGCAAAAGTTTTATCAAGTCTAGTGCATGTCGCTGCATACATCATGCATTCAATTATCCTATAATATTCCAATTGTGAAATTGAATCACTATTATTAATTTTCAACTTCATGCTAAGATCAAATGGAGTAGAGGTAGCACAATCATAATGATTGAACTTTTTAAGCACTTTTTCAATGGAATGAGATTGAGAAAGTTTTATACTTTCTTGATCTCTTACAATCTTTATACTTAGGATGACATTTGCCTCACCAATATCTGTCATTTTAAAGCTTCTTCATAAAAATTCATTGCCGTCATTAAACTGTTTCAAATCTATACCAAAAAAATTAACATGTCATCAAAATATAAGAATGACACATATATTCAATCTATTATTCTCATATCCATTAGCAATAACAACTTCATCAAATATTTAGGCCATTGTTTTGGTGCTTGCTTAAGTCCACATAAGGACCTAATTAGTTTGCATACTTTCTTTTCTTAACCGGGTAGAATAAACCCTTTTGGTTGTTCAATATATACCTATTTGTCTACTTTTCCATTCAAGAAAGTTGTCTTGACATCCATTTGTTGAATTATAAAATTATTAGTAGATGCAAGAGTGATAAGCCCTCTTATAAGCTATTCTATCAACCGGTGAGTAAGTATTGAAACAATCAATACAATGCTTTTATGTAAAGCCTTTATCTACTAACCTTGCCTTAAATCTATCTATTGTTTCATCCACCTTCATTTTATTTTTGAGAATCCATTTACATCTAATAGTTTTAAATCATGGTGGAAGATCAACTAATACCCAAGTATTGGTGCCCATAATAGAGTCCATTTTATCATTGATGGCCTCTTTCCCAAAATGAAGCATCAAGAGACTTCATAGCCTCATCAAAAGTCTTTAGATCCAATTCCATGTTGAAGCAATAAGATATTTGACTACTAATTTCTTCTCTAGTTCCTTCTACTATATATATCATTACCAAAGCTTTTTGGCTTTCTTTGTCTTTTGCTTCTAGAAAACTCAACAATTTCATTGTCATTTTGTTGATTATCTAAGATCATTTGGTCTTTGTTTTAGTCCACTTAGGTATTATTTTTCTAACTTTAGGAAAATATTGGAACCTATTTTCATTAAAAATATTATCTCTTGATTCAAAGATTGTGTTCACTGAAATCAAGTAATTAGGTTCAATAATTATGAACCTATATGCTTTGTTAATGTGTGAATAATCAAAAAAATATTTACTCAAGTCCCTTATTACCCAATTTTTTCCTTTTTGGTCCTGGAACTTTTACAATTATTCTACATCCCTAAACTCTAAGATAGTTAATGTTTGGCTTTCTTTTGTTTCAAAGTTCATATGAGGTAATTTTGCTCCTTTTATTATGAACATGATTACAAATATGGCTAGTCGTAATCATTACTTTACCCCAATAGCCATTATTTAAACTGGCCTTTGTTAGCATCAAATTAACCATTGCAATTAAAACCCAAGTTCCTTTCCTCAACACCATTTTGTTGTGGGGTACATGGAGTAGCTATTTCATAAATAATACCACTTGATTTAAAATACTTAGGATCATAGTATTCACCACCCTATCAAACCTTAATCGGTTGGTAAAGGTCTCACAATGAAGCTCAACTTTAGATTTATAAATTCTGAATTTTCAAAAGCTTCATTCTTAGAGCTCAATCAAAATACATAACAAAATCTAGTATAATCATTAATGAGAGTAATATAATACTTTTTACCACCTTATGTATTTGAATTTTGTGGATTTCCTATATCACAATGATTGAGTTCTAATATATTTATGGTCCTTTCAACATTTGGAAAAGGATTTCTTGTGATATTATTTAGCATACAAGTATCACATTTCTTGTTACCTTTTTCCACAAAGAAATTAAATCCAACTTTACAATTCATTCATCCTTTTGAAGTACACATATCCAAGTCTATTATGCCATAGAAATTCATTTGACTGAAGCATGTAAGAAGAAATTTAATCTATAATTCTTGTACCCTATCTTGATTTTAGACCTGAGACCTCTTTAGATTTTGTACATACATTAGAGGAAAAATAGTCATTTAGCACTAGTGGCACCTTACATGATTGCACGGTAGCTTCTGTATGAAAACCAACCAAAACTGGGGGCAATTAAGTCATTTGGACCCTTTTCCTTTTATTCTTTTAATAGGAGGACAAATTAGGCATTCTTTATTTAAAAAAAAAGACAGAATAAAGTTAAAAGCTTACATGACTTCCCTTCTCCTTCTTTCTCTCATTCGGCCGAACCTTGCTTATTTTCTTAGAATTATCCGGCAAATCAAAGCATCCATTCTCTTCCTCACTTCCTCTTGAATACGATAGGAGCTTTGATCCAAGTTTTATCACATATTTTTCATGTATTTCATTATTTTTTCACTTCTTTAAAAAACCTATATCTAAATCTTAGATTATAGATGTTGTATGGATGATTTTAGGCACAAATTGAAGCCATTTGTCTTGTTATTCATTTTGGTAGATGTTTGTAAAGAAATTTCTTGGTTAGATGATGTCAATCGGGAGAAAACCTTTGTATTAGGGCAGATTTTACTGTAGTAATCCCGATTTTCAACCTTCTCTTATATTTCTTTGGTCCAAATTGAAGTCCTCCTTACTTGGATTTCATTGGAACTAGTGTTACTCTAGTTTGTAGTTGTTTGGGGTCCAAAATGACATCATTTTGCCCTAAAACCCTAATGTTGCGTGTTCAGCATGTAACATTGCATTCGCATGCATTTTAGTTTTCATTATTGTGTTCATTAGTTCTTGGATTCCCTGCTTGCATTTAGGTGGCAAAGATCCTCCAAGGGGAAGGAAATCGCCGACCAATGAGCACTTTTCGAGGCGAGACTACTGGTTTTGTGAGTGGTTATATTTCATAATTGCATAGACTTAACAAGAGTATTACCATATTTATTTATATGTTTTATAACATATTTATGATGGCAAATCATATTTCAATTGATATATTTCAAAAATGAATTTATTGGAATGGTTAAACCTAGAATACTTATATGTACTTATCTTGAAAGAAGCATATTGGTATGTGTATATATTTACATGCAAGAGGAATTTGGTTTGATGTGTATTTCCATATTTAATCATGGTATGATGGATTACTTGAGTTGGGAATTGGAAATATTTTCATTGTTGTATTTGTCTTGATGGTGACTATGGATTTTGTCCGACACTACAGTGGGGGTTCTACTATCTGACCTAATGGGAGGCAACGTGGTCAACCCTGAGTTTACCCTGGTCAAGAGGTGCGTAGAACCATTGATAGGGGTTCCTTTATGTGAGAAACCCGGGGTCACCTCACGGGGATCTCAATGGCCAACACCAAGGAAGGCAACTTTTTGAATTTTAAAAAGTTTAAAAAGACCTTGATGGTCCCATATCTAGTCGCAACCATGATTAGCTTGGGAATTGTTTGAGGCCAGTCTATATTTGGAATTGTATTCAATTTGTTGAAGTTTTACTTATATGTACTTTTGTTAAAATTGGTGTTTTAACTGTTAGTCGGTTGAATTCCTGGAACTTCTTATATATATATGCAATTATTGTTGTGGCAATCACTATTTTATAATGCTTTATTACTCTATTATGTCTATGTTGCCACCACTCATTGGGTAACGTCTATTACTTACTACTCTTCTTCTTCTTTTTTTCTCAGACTGCGATGTTTGATTTGGTTGTGTTGGGCAAATAGTAGAGTGATCTATCTTTCCCCTTTGTCTAGGTTAGTTTACTGTTGGCATGTAAACTCTATGGATCCATTAGACGAGATGTATTTGTATGGTTCTTGTTTTCTATATTCTCTGGTTGTATTTGGAAACCTTGACTTGTACTGTTGTTGATGTTTTTCTGTATTTAGGGTACCTAGTATAAGGGAACCCTATTATGCTTTTATTGTTGAGATTTTCTCCTTCCTTTAGTAAGTTTGTGATAGCAGGTTTGTGTTGAGTCTTGTGGTGACTAGGAGGTGGGGCGTTGTGGGGCCACTTTTTGTTGTCATGGCAATTGCCACATGCCTGGCTAGGTTCAGGGGGTGACAATAATCATTAGTGGAAGTAATATAATACATTTTACCACCTTATATAGGTGAATTTTGTTCTTTTGAAGCACAAATATTCAAGTCTATTATGCCATAGAAATTCATTTGACTCAAGTATGTAAAAATAAACTTAATCCTTATTACTATTCAACTTGAACATTTTGTTACAAAGATAACCTTTCCCAGCAAACATTCCCCCTTTTGAGAGGATAAAGTTATCTCCCTTAAATACAAGTTTGAATACAAACTTTTTGAGCAACCCACAAGATACAAGATTTTTCTTCACTTTGGTACATAATACACATTAGTTAGGGTTAATTTCTTACTAGATGTGAACAAAAGTTCTAAACTACGTATACCAAGTACATTATCGTTAGTTGCACGTCCCATGTGTTTACCATCTTTATAATGCGACATCTATGGTTTTGAAAAGAGATTTTCCTTTACACATATGCCTTCTAGCTCTATAGTCCACCCACCAAGTATATTCTTTATTAATCATGTTGATTTCAGTAACAACTATAACTAAGTTGCCTTCTCCAACACTTGGTGCTTTACCTTTGATTTCTTGAAAAGTCGGCTATCACTCTAAAATAGTATGGTTTGTAACAAAAGTAACATTCCTTTTCTTGCTTCTTTTTATTCTTTTCTTTCTTACTACCATAAAGGGGCCTTTTAGAGGCATGCTTTGAGAGTTTCTAATGAGTGCATTTTATATAGACATTTTTATATGCCCTATTGCATGAATTACTTATCTTTTTTGCATTCTTTTATTATAAATCGATGCTACTTGGGGTGTATTTGTTAAATGATGCAGATAATCAGGTCTTGGAGTGAAAGGGATGAATAGAGATGGATTCAAGCGTGAAATGGAGTTGGAATGCACTTTTTAGGACAAGCACAGTCGGGAAGCATGCCCATGCTTAAGACAGTGCATTTTTTAGGAATTAGAGAATTTTAGCCCAACTAAGGAAGCTCACTCGTACTTGAAAATGCGGTCAAAAAGCACAGGTTTGCTTATGCCCGTGCACTTCACTGGAATTTGTGCAAACTGAAAAGCACGGTTCCATTTCCCCTAACACCATCGTGCTTAGTAAACACGGTCGGGAAGCACGGGCGTGCTTACGCTCATGCATTTTTCAAGTTGGGTTACAATCGCACCGACAACGAGTTCCAAGACATCCCGACAAGAGCACGGTCAAGAGTACTGCCAGGCTAACCGTCCTTTGTTGCCCCGAACTATGATCTTTGACTTGTGATATATTGACTTAGTTGCTTTGATTATTGAGTTTACTTGTGGTCTCCCTCTTGTTTATCTTGGTTTCTCATCTTTGTGATAATTGCCTTGATGTTGTATGTTGCAGCTAGCTGCGTGAGCACTGATTTGTCTTACATATTCCCCGTAGTTGCACTTGTAGTTAAGAAGCATGTTAACCTTAGTTATACATCCGTTGTCTAGATGGTGATCGAGTCATCCATTTAGCTAGGACACACATTAGGGAAGGGGTTGAGTCTGCTCCGAGCCTTGAGTAAGGTCGTGCATTATCAAACCCTTTGTAGGTGGTCACCACGGTCCAAAGGAAATGTATATGTAATAATTGCCTAGTCAATGCATTTGTCAAAGGATTAATCTGGGGCACTGTCCTTTCCATTGCTATCTTTTCAACCCAAACCCTGTCACTATTTTATTTCTTTTTTCGACATTTCTTTAATTACTTTGAACTAGTTTTCAACCAATCTCTTGAGTTAGCTATATATTAGAAGTCAAGCAAGTTTCGATCCCTAAGGATTCGACTACCTGACCCATTCGGTACAGTTTATTACTTATACGACCCGTACACTTGTGATTATGCAAAGGGTGTATCAAGTTTTTGGTGTCGTTGCTGGGGACTAACAACTCTTAAGAAAGTTTATATTTTTAGTAATCTAGCCATTTTTCTTTATTTTTGTATATATCACATTCTTTGATTTCTCCTTTGATTTTAATTTTTGTTTTTGTTAACTTGCTCTGCAGGTACTCTTATACGACTCGAGGAAGTTCTTCTCTACGTACAAGCCCTGATCCTGCCATTGAAAGAAATCTGGATAGATGTTTAAGACAAGTGAATCTTAGAGACGTAGGGTCGGTGGAGATAAGTATTGAGGTTAATTAGGAAGAAGGCATGGCCGAAAATCCTCGCAATATTTCAGAGTATGCAAGGCCAAACATGCAAGAAACGGGGTATAGTATCGTTTGTATGGTATAACAGATGTGCCAATTTGATGGGTTTCAAGATAAAGACCTATATGCTCATGTAGTGAGTTTTTTGGAGATTTGTGATACTTTCAAGGCAAACAACGTATTTGAGGATACAGTTCACCTACGATTTTCTCCTTTCTTAGTGCTAGGAAGGGACAAGCAATGGCTATGTTCCTTGTCACAATGGTCGATCACTACTTAGACATAATTGGCCAAGAAATTCCTAACTCGCTATTTCCTTACAGCAAAAAATACGAAGTTGAGGAGTGATATTTCGCCATTTTAGATAGATGGAATCTGAAACTTTATATGATATATGGGAACGGTACAAGGAGTTTTTAAGAAATGTCCTCAGCATGAGATTGTTGACTGGATGCAAATATGAATTTTTTATATTGGGTTGAATGTGGTGATGAAGCAAATGTTGGATGCAGCGGTCGGTTATTCTTTGTGCAACAAACAGCCGACTGTAGCCCACACTTTGATTGATGACATGGCCTCCAATGGGTACCAATGGAGTTTTGAATGAAGCCAGTCAAGGCCGTTGGGATATATGAGGTCGATGCTCTAACCACATTAGCGACTCAAGCGGAAGCCATTTTGAAGAGGTTGACACAATGCAAGTACAAACACAAAGCCCAGTGATGAGCTATGAGGTTTGGGAAAACCAAGTAGGACAGAGCTGTCCTCCATCTGATGGTAATGCTAGCATGAAACAGGTTGATTACGTGGGTCAAAACAATAGGTTTCAAAATAATCCCTACAGTGGTACCTATAATCTGGGGTGGAGAAAGCACCCAAATTTCTCCTCGAGTCAACCAGGGCAACGACCACAAGGACAAGTCAGGCCATTACAACCTCAACCTTCAAGAAGGGAAGGGGTCGAGCATTGAATTCTTGTTAGCAAGGTATATTCAAGCTAATGATGTCTATCTTACGGGGATTGAAGAATTGTTAAGGAACTAGGAAGTGTCCCTACAAAATTTGGAATACCAAGTGGCACAAATTACCAACACACTTGTTGAACATCTGCAAGGATCACTTCCAAGCAATACAATGGTTAATCCACGGGAATCCCTCAAGGTGGTTACATTAAGAAGTGGTAAATCTTTGGGGTCCCAATAGTTCAAGACACTAAAAAACACTTGTTGTAAATCAAGATAGAAAAGGCAGATAAACCTCTTGATTTGGATGTTGAAGAGCATGAAAAGGGGAAGAATAAGGACAAGACCAGGATTCCTGATTTCCAACCCAAGTTACCATATCCGGCTAAAGTGAAGAAAGATCAACATGAAGAGCTGTTCGAAAAGTTTCTTGAGATGTTTAAAACCTTACAAATTAATGTCCCATTTGTTAAGGTCCTTGCTCAAATACCTCGCTATGCAAAATTCCTCAAGGAGTTGTTGAATAACAAGAGGAAGCTAGAGGAGGTAGCTACTATTACTTTGAGCGAGAATGCTTAGCCATCATCTCCAACAAATTCCCCAAGAAGGAAAAAGATCTAGGAGGTTTAATCATCCCGTTTACAATTGGGGAAGTGATAGATGAGTAGGCACTTGCCTATCTTGGGCAAGCATTAATTTGATGCACTACAAGAATTTTCAAAAGTTGGGGCTTGGTGAGCTTAAACCGATAAAGATGACTTTGCAACTCGCCAATCGGTCTGTTCGCCACCCAATGGGCATAATTGAAGACATTTTGATAAAGGTGGACCGATTCATCTTTCCGGTAGATTTTCTCATTCTAAATTTGGATGACAAGGCTAAAGTTCCCTGGATCCTTGGGCGACCATTTTTGGCAACCTCATAAGCCTTGATTGATGCCAAAGATGGTTGAATGGTTTGAGAGTGGGCGATGAAGAAGTTGTGTTTAAGTTACGAGATGCCATACGCCACTCTATGGATTCTTATGATACGTGTTATGCTTTGGAGGACACCTGGATAAGGGATGAATTGTCTGAACTACTAGATGAAGAAGAACCTCTTGATGGAATAGTGGATGAGACTCACCACCAAGATAACTTATAAGTGCTTATGCGATAAGAATACGAAGTGTTCTTTCCTTGTGTTGAGCATTACTTTTCTCGGGTTTTAATGCTAATATGTGTGTATTTATGTTACTTTCATGCAAGTAGGGTTGTGAGAACGAATATGAGAGAAAGAAGCCAATGTGGGTCGTAATGCACCAATTTGGAGGAAATCTTGCTAAGGTTCAAACGCGAAGACATAGGTTGGGTTCGAGATGCGGGAATGTGTGCCAAACTCCTCGTATTCTAGTTAGCACAACTATTTGGAGGGGCACAAGGGCAGTCACATTCAAGCATTCCGACTTGTGCATATAGAACAAGATCTTCACCAACATGTCCGTTATTGAAGAAGAAAAGCGATCCACGATGTAAACGTGTGCCCGTTTGCATTAACTCGATGAAAGCATGGATTCGGGAGTATTTCGGGCCGGTACTGTAGTAGGGCACTATAGATAAAGCTGTAGCAAGAATATTTTACCAGCACTGTTCACAGCCGGCCGAGAAAACAGGAAAACAGAGAATCCACATGGGCGTGTGGAAATTCCACATGTCCGTGTGAAAAATCCACAGGGGCGCTCACACGGGCTTGTGGAATCCCGATTCCAGCCCTTTAAAAGCCGATTTCAGCATTCTTTTCTCCATCTTTTCTCCAACCTGAGAGAGGGCAGTGGCTAGTGTTTTGAGAGGTATTGGCTAGGGCTTTGGAGAAGTTATATGGCTCCGACATTGCACGCCGTTTGGAAGAAGGTTATTGGGAGAGCTTTCATCGGCACCGATCCTGCGAGGTGTATCCTAGGCCGGACAAAGGGACCCTTGCGACGAGTAGAGGACTCTCCACAAGACCATCTCCACGACTAACAAGGGGGTTTTCTATGGATGCTTTGTTTTTACATTCGATTTCATTAATTATATCTAGCACCATGGAGAGCTAAACCTCTAGTGTGTACTTGGGTATTTGTGAACCCTAGGATGTATTCATTTCATTGAACCTCTTTATTATGCTTTCAATTAATTGATGTTTATTGTGAGTTCCAATCTTGTATGTTTGATTGCATGAATACTCTCGTAGAGTGACACTAGGGTTGGGAGTTCTTGTTGGTAACTCTTGTGAGTGAGTGACACACCATGAGAGTTAGACAAAGCTAGATTAGAGAGGCCAGGGTTGAGAGGGTGAGTCGAGAGGTAGCGGAGCATCCCCTTTCCCCTCCGGTGTGATCTATCCTACCTCCATGTTCCAAGAGTTCTTTGCGGCCATAGTAGAGTGAATGGGATAAGGGATGACCTTCCCCTGGGGCTTAGTTGCGAGTGTAACGGAGTGAAGCGTTGAAGTGATTTTAGCATATAGGGCTTAATTGTGGCTAAAGATCTTTCACCTGAACCAAAGGATTAAGTCTATACATAGGAATAGGGTTTATCACTTGGAATCCCTAGAGCTCATTGCAATTCTATACGAGTGAGAGGTTGAGAGGTTATTCAATCTTTCCTCCGGGACATGTATAGAGTTAGGCATGGTTGACCTTAGATTTGGGATCATGTAATTAAGGATTTCCACAGCTCATTGATGCATCAATTAGGAAGTATAATAGAGGGTTCTTGCACTTGAAACGATTATCCTAGGCGGATCAATATCCGGGTACCCCATCTTTATCGATTGCCTTACCTTCTCCTTTACTTGTGCTCTCTATCTTGTTGTTTTTATTTTTGTTATTTCATATTTTGTCACACATATCACTATTCATCTTCTACATTAGTTAAGAAACAACTTAAGTGTCTTTATTCCCTACTCTATGTGGATACGATAGCCACTCATCTGGGATTATTACTTCGACACCCGTGCACTTGCGGTTTACACGCATATACGGACGTGTCAAGTTTTTGGCGCCATTGCCGGGGAGTAGGCATTCAGACATACTTTGCACTTTGTTTTCTTAGCTATTCATTTATTTATTATATTTCATATTTTCTTATTCTATCATCGTTCTGATTTCTTTTTCTTTCTTTTTGGGAGAGCTCCAGGTTATAACCCGAGGGAACCCCTTCATACTGATTGAAGGAGATCCCGAGCTTGAACGTACATTGAGAAAAAAAGGGAAAGAACCTGTGTAAGAACAGTCTAATCTAGCTGATTTGGAAGTAGAAGAATCTGAAAACATGGCAGAACAGAATGAGCAGCAGCGGACATTATCCGATTATGCCAGACCTTCTGTATTGGGGGCAAAATCGAGCATTGTGCGCCCCCCGATTATAGTTCAGAACTTCGAGCTGAAGCCGGCATTCATCCACATGTTGCAGCAATCCGCACAGTTCAATGGTTTGGCCGATGAGGATCCAAACAGTCATATAGAGAACTTTCTCGTGGTGTGTGATATACTGAAGATAAATAGGGTAACGGATGATGCCATCAAGTTGAGAGCCTTCCCATTTTCCTTGAAAGGGAGAGCGAAACAGTGGCTACACTCATTATCTAGAGCATCAATTACCACATGGGAGGAGATGGTAGAAGCTTTTCTTGGCCATTATTTCTCTCTCAGAAAATCTGCAAAGCTTAGTAATGAGATCTCATCCTTTGTACAATTGGAATTGGAGTCTCCATTTGAGACGTGGGAAAGGTTGAAGGAGCTCCTGAGAAAGTGCCTGCAACACGGATTCTCGGAATGGATGATTGTTCAGACCTTTTACAACGGTCTGAATCCGAGTACAAAGCAACTCTTGGATGCGGCAGCAGGAGGTACCTTAGGTAGTAAGACCCTCGGTGAGGCTCGTCAATTAATTGAAGAAATGGGTTTAAACGCTACTGGTGGAATGCTAGGGAGAAGAAAAAGGTGGCCGGTCTCCATGAGATAGATGCAGTGACTTCGTTGGTGGCTCAAGTGGAATCATTAAGTAAGAAGTTAGATCTTCTAACTTCGAACAGAGTAGCGGCCATGACTACTTGCACCGGGTGTGCTGGAGGACATGCTCCCTCCGATTGGCCGATATCTATTGGTGATTCATTTTCGGTTGAGAATGTCGATTTTGTGGGTAATGGCATGAGGAATCAAGGAAACCTATACAACAGTACTTACAATCTGGGCTGGAAGAGTCATCCCAATTTCTCGTGGAGCAACCAAGGTCCACAAAAGTCCATTGGGCCACCGGGTTTCCTACAACAATAGCAAGCCCCAAACATGGAAAACAGAGTTTCATGTTTGGAGACCCGAATGAATGATTTGGAGAAGGCCTTAACTAGGTTTGTGCAATCGTTAGATACAAGATTTCAATCAGTTGAGCCTACACTTCGCAACCATACCACCTCTTTGCATAATCTTGAAAATTAAGTGGGGCAGATTGCGAAGTCTCTATCAGAAAGGCCACATGGAAGCTTACCAAGTAATACCGAGACCAACCCTAGAGAGCATGTGAAGGCGATCACTTTGAGAAGTGGTCGTGAGGTTGAGGGTAAGTTTTCGAGTGAGAAGCCAAATGAACACGCACTCGAGGTTATAGAGGTTGAGAAGGGAGCAAGCAAAGAGAAGGAGGTGGCACCCCCACCTTTGAAGCGAAGAATCCCTTATCCCTCTAGATTGAAGAATGACCAAGGGGATGAACAGTATAAGAAGTTCCTGAGTTTGTTCAAACGACTCCACATTAATATTCCTTTTGTTGAGGCATTGGCCCAAATGCCTAAGTATGCAAAATTCTTGAAAGACTTGTTGACCAACAAAAGGAAGTTAGAGGAGAGTGCAAAAGAACATGCCGAACAAGAAGAAAGATACAGGAAGCTTCATCATTCCGTGTAATATTGGCAATCTAGGTGAAGAAATGACATTGGCAGACTTAGAGGGCAGTATCAACGTCATGCCATACACCTTTTTTCAAAAGCTAGGCTTGGGCGAGCCTAGGCCTACTCGGATGACTTTGCAATTGGTGGATCGAACGGTGAGACATCTGAGGGGTATCATTAAAGATGTGCTTGTCAAGGTGGACAAGTATATATTTCCTGTAGACTTCGTAGTGCTAGACGTCGATGAGGATGCGGATGTACCCTTGATACTTGGGAGGCCATTTTTGCGGACTTCCAAGGCATTGATTGACATGGACGGCGGAGAGCTAATTTTGAGAGTTGGAGATGACAAGCTCACATACAGCCTTGCTGAAGCCATGCGACATTCTCTTGATTTCGATGATAGTTTGTATTTTTTAAGATGCTACTGATGAGATTGTTGATGAATACATGCAGGAAATGTTCAATCCGGATCCATACGAAGGCTTGTTCGACCAAGAGGAGGACAATGAAGAAGTAATGCTGCTTGGTTCGACGGAAGAAGTGCCATCTACCCCGGGGATCTTGAAGAAGGTGCTCTAGAAATTGAAGAGGGCTAGGAGACGCCACCGGAAATGCTCCAAGACTGTCGGAGACATGTGTGAACCGAACAAACTGGGTGAATCATTGCTAGGCGGCCCCAAGCCCGACAATTCACCCTCTACCCTCAAGAGATTTTGCTCATCATGTTTCCATGCAATGGGTAAGAGGGCAACTTTCATCTATAAGCCCCGTGAGGTAAGACAAGCTACGTCAAGCTAAGTGACATTAAACAAGCTCTTCTTGGGAGGCAACACAAGTGTTTACTGTTTTCTTAATTTGGTAGTTTAATGTTGCTTGAATAAATTGTTGAGTGTTGGTGTCTTGATGTTTTATATTTCTGCTGTGATTTTATCGTTGGTTTTCAAGTTCATTATGTGTTTTCATTTGAATTGGGTGAAATTTTGGTCATTTGAGCTATTTCTCATGATTTTCATTGGTATAAATTGCATATTGGGGCAGGCTCTGAGTGTGTAAACATGTTCAAAATTTTTTAACAGAGCCTGCAGAATTTTTTAAGGCATCTAGAGAAAACACACGGGCGTGTGAAATTAACACACACCCGTGGTTTTGTATTGCGAGCTCATCCAGAGAAGGCACAGGGGCGTGGACTCACCCATGTGAATGACCATGCAATCCTCGCAAGCTCGTGGGTAATTTCCGCATGGGCGTGTGAATTCCTGCAGAGACTGGCAGATTTACCCAAAAGCACACAGGGGCGTGGACTCGCCCCTGTGGGTGACCTTGTGAAAATCACACGAGCGTGGGTAATTTCCGCACGCCCGTGCGAATATCTGCAGAGGAGCTCTCTTCATCCCGAGAAGTCACAGGGGCGTGCGCTTTCCCCTGTGAGTTGGGCTTGTGAATGCCCACGCCTGTGTAGAATTTCCATACGGGCATGCGAAATACTTAGCAATTTTTCTCGGATGTCCAGAGCAGCCACAGGGGCGTGCGGCTGCCCCTATGGGTCGGGCGCACGGGCGTGGGTATTTTTCACACGCCCGTGTATTTGCGTTTAGAGGTAGTGAGTGTTTTCCCGAGAGCATACAGGGGCGTGCACCTGCCCCTGTGAAGCTTTCCTGTGGAGGCGCACGGGAGTGGGTAATTTCCGCACCCCGTGTGGATGCACAAAATTCCAAGAGACGCGAGTTTTTCTTTAAAATCTTCATGGATCCTCTTCTTCTTCATCTCCAATCACCCGAAAACCACTCATGATCAACTTCCCTAGCCTTCACCATTGTTTTGGAGGATTTTTCTTCACATTTCGTGCCGATTTTCGAAATATTATCATCCATTTCATCGGTAACCTTTTTTTATCCTCTTTTCTTCGCAAATCCTGGGTTTTTATTGGATTAAAAATCTTGAGTTGTTCCAATTTTCATAATATAATGTTTGATGCATGTTTAGGAAGCCCTTATGGGCGGTTTTAAGTTGAATTTTTGGAGAATTGGTGCACAACCGTGCGGTTTTCACACCACGCAGATCCACACGGGCGTGGGTAATTTCCACATGTCCGTGTGGAATTTTGCAGTATGTTGTTTCTGAGTTTATTTGATCGTTTTTTTCCTTATTTTTCGCAAGAATGGCACCTCACTCGAGGAGGTAAGAAGGGAAGCGTCCTAGAGAACCTTCACCCAAGTTGACACATATTGAGTTCTCAAATCCCGAGCATCGGGCACGTTTTGAACAGTTATCGGGACTTAGGTTTGGCGAATTCCGGTTCATGGACTTGAGCGTGCTATCTGTGGTCCAGGGGGTGACGAGTTAGTCAGGGAACTTGACACGCTGACGGCTGTGGGAAGCTGGCGAAGATTATTGTCTATACGGGAGCCAGTTTTTCGGCCACTGACACTGGAGGTGCTGGCATCTTTTGAGTTTGCGCAGCAGTATGGGAGTTTTGACATCACTGATGGCATACAGTTTAGAGCGTCTGGACGTCAATTTGCCATGAGTGTCACCGAATTTTTGGTTCGCATGGGCTTGTACGACGAGGCATACAAAGAAACCGAGGAGTATAGTCACTTGCCAACAGATTACCTTGGCACCTTGAGCCCACAACAGGCTTACCGGGTCTTGTGCGGACAGGGCATCATGAACCGGGAGTATCCAAGGCCACATGTCTGTCTCGGCTGAGCTACAGATATTTATTCGCTGTCATTAGCAGATCTGTGGATGGCCGAGGTGATAACACTAGTACTCTGAGCCGACAGAGTTTACTTTATCTGTATTCTATGGCTAGGTCCGTGCCTATTCATCTGGGGCACGTTGTGGCAGATTACATGCGATACTAAGGCCAGAACGGGACAGTAGGAGTATTATTTATTGGTCCCTACATTACTAGACTCATTCTGGGGATGGGTCTCGGTGATGCTCTTCGGGATACCGATCAAATAGTTATTCCCTCTCCGCTTGGACTTGATACTCTCAGGATGATGGGAGTGGTGCGCAGATATGGGCCTGGAGCTTACATTTTAGATACTTCCACCACTAAGAGCGCTGGAGGCGGCAGGGATGCAGCGGAGGGTTTTACACCGACGGCGACATAGACCTCAGGGTACCCAGGTACCCTTTTAGGAGCCTATGATCGTATAGAGAGGCTCGAGAGCACTATGAGTGTATTGCGGTCTGAGATCATCGAGATGAGGTCGATACAGTCAGTATAGTATGTCGATATGATGGCATGTTTCGACTTCTTATGACAACTATTGAGAAGCAGACCCCCAGCCCCTCCAACATCTCCTTCACCACCTTCACCAGCACCCCTTGATCTAGCAGCAGCTGCAGTAGAGCCAGAGCGCGACATCGACGCTTGATTTTATTTACCACATCTTTTACTTCCGCATTTTATTTTGGGCTTGTATACTTAGAAAGGACTTTCTTTCTGAGTTTATTTTCATTTTGTATCTCGAGTTGTATTCATTGTCTTATCTTTTATATACTCGAGTTGTGTTTGTTTTTATTGAGCTTCACTGAACCCCCTCATGTATGCGTGCAGATGGTCTTGTCATCATGGGAATTGAGACTTTGTCATAGGCGCGGCCAAGGTGTTTCGGCAGTTGGCCGTGTGAGCTTCACAATCCGTTGGAACAACACTCCCAAGGACTTCGCTCCATCAAATGTAACAGTAGGAGTCAGGGGAGTATTGTTTTGATTGCTTCTCCCACATCTGAATTTAATTGATTTACATTATGAATGAGCTTGCATGTGTACATTGGGGACAATGTACAACTTAAGTGTGGGGGGGAGTTTCATAGTGCACATATCTCTTTTATACTAGTTTTGATTGATATACATGCTCACATAGCCAATGGTGGTTCATCTTAGTTGCATTGATTGTATTCTTGAGTTTAGGAGAATTTTTAACATTGAATATTTTCATGCTCTAGGTTTTGCTTGAATTTCTAGGAATTTTTGCCCAATTGACACTTGTTGCACTACTCACTCTTTGAACTCTTTTGGAAACTCATGTTTGACGTATAAGGGACTAGTTATAGTTGTTTCTTGTGTTAATTCTGAAAAAAAAAAGAATAAAATAGTTTTGTTGTTTAGTTGTGCTTGTTGGATGGAAAGAGCTACCACCTATGATGTATGAAGCTACTCTCATAAGTCTAATACTAGTTATGCCCTAATGAGAGAAAGAGCTATCTCATGGGATGTGTGAAAGGTACCACCCGGTAGAAAGAGCTACCACCTCGAAAGTGTGAAAGCCACCTTAGTGGCAGCTTTGGAAAGGGCTACCTTAGAGGATGTGTGAAGCTACTACCCTTTTTGAATTTTTGTAACCTTTTGTAGATAAATAAGTCCCTTATACGTAGAACTTTGGGGAGTATACTTTGGGTTGGCTTGAGTGAGTTCACACACTTACAAAATTTCGGGTTTGTTGTCCTTTTTGATTCAAGTTTTTAGCTAGAGCATTGATTTTTCGTATTTAGTGTTGAAATTTCCCTTACTTGTAGAATGCTCTCTTTGTATACTTTGGTGAACCTAAGGCCAAGCACTTCCAATATTTCCTTTGTCTATGCTTTAATGTTTTAATTTTTGCTTGAGGACAAGCAAAAGCTTAAGTGTGGAGGAGTTTGCTAAGTGCTTGTGCGATAAGAATACGAAGTGTTCTTTCCTTGTGTTGAGCATTACTTTTCTCGGGTTTTAATGCTAATATGTGTGTATTTATGTTACTTTCGTGCAAGTAGGGTTGTGAGACCGAATATGAGAGAAAGAAGCCAATGTGGGTCGTAATGCACCAATTTGGAGGAAATCTTACTAAGGTTCAAACGCGAAGACATAGGTCGGGTTTGAGATGGGGGAATGTGTGCACAAGGCCAGTTACATTCAAGCATTTCGACTTGTGCATATAGAACAAGATCTCCACCAACATGCCCGCTATTGAAGAAGCAAAGCGATCCATGACGTAAATGTGTGCCCGTTTGCGTTACCTCGATGAAAGCATGGATTTGGGAGTATTTCGGGCCGGTACTGTAGTAGGACAATGTAGCAAAACTGTAGCAAGAATATTGTACCAGCACTGTTCACAGCCCGCCGAGAAAATAGAAAAACAGAGAATCCACACGGGCGTGTGGAACTTCCACACATCCGTCTGAAAAATCCATAGGGGCGCTCACACGGGCGTGTGGAATCCCGATTCCAGCCCTTTAAAAGCCGATTTCAGCCCCGATTTCAGCATTCTTTTCTCCATCTTTTCCCCAACTTGAGAGAGGGCGGCGGCTAGGGTTTTGAGAGGTATCAGCTAGGGCTTTAGAGAGGTTATACGGCTCTGACATCGTGCGCCGTTTGGAAGAAGGTTAGTGGGAGAGCTTTCGTCAGCACCGATCTGGCGAGGTGTATACTAGGCCGAACAAAGGGACCCTTGCGACAAGTAGAGGACTCTCCACAAGACCATCGCCACGACTAACGAGGGTATCTTCTATGGATGCTTTGTTTTTACATTCGATTTCATTGATTGTATCTAACTCAATGGAGAGCTAAACCCCTAGTGGGTACTGAGGTATTTGTGAACCCTAGGATGTATTCGTTTCATTGAATTTCTTTATTATGCTTTCAATTAATTGATGTTTATTGTGAGTTCCAATCTTGTATGTTTGATTGTATGAATACTCTCCTAGAGTGACACTAGGGTTGAGAGTTCTTGTTGGTAACTCTTGTGAGTGAGTGACACACCATGAGAGTTAGACAAAGCTAGATTGGAGAGGGTTGAGAGGGTGAATCGAGAGGTAGCGGAGCGTCCCCTTTCCCCTCCGGTGTGATCTATCCTACCTCCACGTTCCAAGAGTTCTTTGCGGTCATAGTAGAGTGAATGGGCTAAGGGATGACCTTCCGCTGGGGCTTAGTTGCGAGTGCAACGGAGTGAAATGTTGAAGTGATTTTAGCATCTAGGGCTTAATTGTGGCTAGGGATCTTTCACCTGGACCAAAGGGTTAGGTCTATACATAGGAATAAGGTTTATCACTTGGAATTTCTAGAGCTCATTGCAATTTTATACGAGTGCGATTTTGAGAGGTTATTCAATCTTTCCTCCGGGACATGTATAGAGTTAGGCATGGTTGACCTTAGATTTGGGATCATGTAATTAAGGATTTCCACAGCTCATTGATGCATCAATTAGGAAGTATAATAGAGGGTTCTTGCACTTGAAACGATTATCCTAGGCGGATCAATATCCGGGTACCCCATCTTTATCGATTGCCTTACCTTCTCCTTTACTTGTGCTCTCTATCTTGTTGTTTTTATTTTTGTTATTTCATATTTTGTCACACATATCACTATTCATCTTCTACATTAGTTAAGAAACAACTTAAGTGTCTTTATTCCCTACTCTATGTGGATACGATAGCCACTCATCTGGGATTATTACTTCGACACCCGTGCACTTGCGGTTTACACGCATATACGGACGTGTCAATAACATCGTTGAACAAGAGAGAGGACCTAAGTTGGTTGAGCACAAAACCTCTCGAAACAAGAAACGCTGGAAGAACTTCACTACTAGAAAAAAGAAAAATAGCCCACTGACCACCCTTAAGGCTTGAATGTATCCTTTAGTTTTAAGCCCATTCAAGAAGGAAGAAGTTTATCAATGATTCACCAGACTATAATCGCCTCTTCCATCTTTATTAAGTCATGTAATTTAAAATGATTTTAGATTCATCAAATTGCTCCATACTTGACCTTTCATCATTCATTTTAAAATTATTAAAGCAAGAGACGAGAAATTTCTTACTTGTAGTATCCTCCCTCATGTATTTTGTCTCAAGCTTTATCTATAAATCCTTCGTTGTCATCTCTTCATAAAAAAATGTCAAACAAAGAGTTTGAGGATATGCTCCAGGCAAATTTCATCATCCATTTCCCATTTTTGACGTCTTCTTTAGTTGACAATAGTTTCATTATCATGCTTTCAAGGCTTGGGAGTGTTTAGGACATGTGATTTGGAGAGAAATTAAGAAGAAGTGAATATGTTTTTTCCAATGTATAAAGTTACCTCCATCAGACCTTTCATGCTTCGCGAAATCAGTGACTAGATGCTTCAATGTTGATGCCATTTCTTGTAGGATAATAATTCTCTTTTATATTGTAAGAGTAATTAAAATTTGCAAGAATTATAAGAACTCTTAACAAATAAGAACACAAGATGTGCACTTTGAATTGTAGGTGTGAACCATTTTTCGTGTGTGAAAGGTGAAAATAGTGAATGTGTTTGTTGTTGCAGTAGAAAAGAAGAAAAATCTTCCAAGTGTTCTATATATTCATTCAATACTTAAAGATTGGGTAAATTTTTTGATAGGGTACCAAACTATGACCCATTTTCATTTTGGGGTCCAGACTTCAATTTGAATCAAAATGGTTACCCAATTTTAATTTTGTTTCACTAGATGGTCACCCGAGAGATTTTGGCTTATTTTTGATGACCTGATGCTATAAATTTCTATCAACATCTGAAATGAAATTGCCAATTGGGCGGACAGTATGCCATGCATATGTTGACAGAAAATTTTCAGCATTTATATCGTAAAAAAAATTAGGTCGGAATCTCTCAGGTAATCACCCTGTAAAACAAAATTGAAGTTGGGTAACCATTTTGATTCAAATTGAAGTTTGGACCCCATAATGAAAAATGACCATAGTTTGGTACCCTGCTAAAAAATTAACCCCTTAAAGATTTCTCTTCATACTAGTTTAGACTTTTGGAAGTGGTAATTTTTTTCTTTTCCCAAAGATACCTTTTAACTACTTTTAACTCTTTTATTACAACTACATTTAACTCCGTCATTAGGCATAAGATGTGTCTTAAACATCCTAATAGTTATAACTATTTCAAGACATGAAAGGATGCCACTTTTAAAATATTTTTAATATTTAAAAAATAATATAATAAGAAATCCTCCGGAAAAAAAACTCAAGAATGCTTCAAATCCACTCCATCTATTAAATCTTAACAAGCGGAGTGCAATAAGTAAATAAACCTAATAATGTTGCTCTTATATATCATATACATCAATGGTTTGAGGCACTAATCAGCCAAAATTTTGGTAAATAATCAAATTTAATAATTTAAATAGTTAATTATAACATTGAATTGACAAATCATAAATATGAGAATTTAGTATAAATATTTAATAATAATAATTTGAATGAATAATGATATTTGAAATATTTTATAAAAAAAAAAATTTATTTAATTATATAGTTATTTATAGTAATTAATTTTTTAAAAATAATTATAATAATTGAATCACATAATGATATTCAAAATATTTTATAAATAAATAAATTTATATCATCATATTAATGACATAAAAATAGTTCTGTCACGTCTCCCTTACTTTATCAATTCTTAGTAAATTATTCTCCCAACGAAACATGGTTTGAATTGCAATAATGGTTCCCTGAAACCATTATTTACAGAAAGTAGTTGCTTTATCTGGGTACCAAAAAGGACCGGATGGTTATTTCCTTCAGGTGAAGAGAGTTCACCATACCAAGGGAATGACCATTTACCCAATGAAACGGGGAAATAGTCATTTCCATCCTATGAAATCATATGTGTACCCTTCACAAATGCAAAAATCTCTCTTCTTTCTCTTTCTCTTATCTCTTTCTCATCTAAAGACTGCAAGTCCTTCTCATTCATGCTTCTCTTTCTTGCTCAACCTAATGGCTAGATCTAGCTCATCCTTTCTCTTGATCATCTAAATAGCTTTGTTTATTAGAACGGCTAAATTTGTGGCTCTTCCACCATTCTGATCAAGTAGGTGCCATTTGTTTTCACTTGATTTTTTTTTTTTAAATCATTTAATTCATCATGACTGTTAATGTTGGGATTTACTGAAGTTTGGATCTTTGGATGATCTTTTTTTTTATATAGCTATATTATGTTGTACGTAGCTTAATTTTCTTACTATTTTCTGTAACAACCATTCTTTTCTTTTACTTTGGATGTTTTTTATTATAGATTGTGGTGGGTTTAAGTCTTGATTTGTGGAGGAAAATTAGAGTTTTCCTTGGTTGTAGACTCACAAATTTCATACAAATTTGTGAAAATTTTTTTGATTTCTTCTTTTTAATTTCTCATTTTTGAGTTGCCTAAGTTGTTTAATTACTAACCATGAAAATATTTCAGGCAAGTCCTTAATAAAAATAATAAAAAATAATAATAATAAAAAAGGATTGATGGACCATGTGCAACTGCTCTTTATATTAAAAAGAAGAGTGAGCATACTTGTTTGGGTGATGAAAAGTTTCACCTGATAACAGTTTCGGAGTTTCACTAGGTAGTTTAAATAATATTTCTATAGGTTTTGTGCAAGAGAGCATGTTTTGTTTTTAGTTTATCAAATGAGGAGTTTGTTTACTGAGTTTTTATAAATCTTATACAACTGTATCTCAAATTCTCTTAATACCTGCTGTTGGGGTTTTTAACTAATCCGCAATGTGGGCAGGTATTTTGTTATTTTTGTTAGATGTTGGCTGATCTACAATTGTATCAATAGCTCCTTTGGTTCTGATGATGCTGGCTGATTGTCAATTGAGCTTCTAATGACCTTGTTTTGTTGGTAGGTTGCTTTCATTATCTTGGTTGTTGATTAGCTGTTGGGTGATAGTGATAGTGGGCTATCTGTCTTGGTTGTTGAAGATGTTGGGTTGTCTCTTGAGTTTAAAATAGGCTTTTGTCAAAATAGTGCTTTTGAGGCTGTTTTCAAACTTTCAACCGCTTTTATAGCTTTTAATAACAAAAGTAGAAGCGGTTTTAATCGTCTTAAAAAATTATAAGTGGTAGAGATGGTTATACCCACCTCTAAATTTGTTTGAATTTTAATTTATTTTTCTACTAATAATAAATAAATTTGTTTAACCTGTAAATCAAAAACATGAATCTTTCAATACATTCAAAAGTATTCTAAATTCAATTCATTGATTTTTATTGACAGTAATGAGCTCAAGTGCAATGTATTTTGATTAATAACAAAATGTAAAGAGTTTTAGGTGTTGTTTGGATCAGCTTATAGCTGACCCAAAAGCACTTATTTTATAAGTTAAGTGCTTATAAGGTTTTATATTGTGTTTGGATGGGCTTTTTTGAATAAGCTCAAGCTGTGAAATAAGCGCAAATACAGCTTATTTTATAAGCTGCCAAACACTAGCTTATGGAAATAAGCTGTTTTTGATAAGCTATTTGGTTAAGTGCATTTACTAAAATGCCCTCAGTAAATCCAGTAAAAGGATATTTTAGTAATTTTTTATTGTAAAAGTAATTTTTAAATAAACATACAAACATTTCACAACTACAGAAGTGTTTCTGAAACTAATACATCCAAACGAAAAAATATGCATAAGCACTTAACTTATTCTAAAAGTCCTTTTTTTAAAAGTGCTTCTACAAAATTAAAAAAAAACACTTTTTTTAAAAGCCAATCCAAACAACCCCTTACACTATTTGTCTACTTTATTACAAAATATTTTTTTACTTAATTACATAAAGTAAAAAGCTAAGAGTATTTTTTTCATCTTCAACCCTCTCGAGATTCTCCTACATAAATAAACAAATATTATCAAATAAAGAGCTATAATTGTAATTAAAATCAAATAAACAAAATATTAAATGCTAAATTATAAAATCCATACCATGCATAGCTTGAAATATTGGTATGGTAATGGAAATGATGCAAAACTTTAAATATGAATTATCAATGTTATAAATTTTGAACCCTAAGTAATAAAATTTAGTATAAGTTGAAAGATTTGCAGCATCTATGCAATTAGAATGATTAAGCATATCCATATCAAACCATCCTACTCAAGCTTGTTTCAGTTAAATTCTTTCATCACTTCCTTCTTTTGTATTCATTTCTAATCAGGTCTTCCTTTAAAGAAATTCTAATGTGGTATTTGTGGTATTTCTGGTCTTCTAATATTGGTTTGGTTAGTCTGGCTACAACATATGTGGCCCCTGTATATCTCCAGAGGTAGTTACATCTTTTTTTTTATATAAAGTGGATAAATCACAAATGAATTAATAAAAAGAACTAGTACAAAGAGAACAGACAGAGACTCCACTAGCAATGGAAACAAAAGGCATAGACAAAAGGAGACAAAGAAGCACCACAGGAGACAGAAAGGGGCACACAAAGACACTAGAAGGAGGAGAAAGGGACTCCTCCAAGACACAGAAACACATCAGGGAATCGACTAGCCAGAGAACTCCTCGTGTCTATCGGGATCCATCTCCTCAGGAGGGGGCTGAAAACTGAATGCAACGCCGAACCGCAGCAATAGACTCCTCAAGCCTATGCATCTCCCTAACTGGGATCACTGAAATCCAAGAGAGGTACATGTAACAATTTTTTATAAATAAAGCAAGCAAAGAAATAAACACTTAACTGAAAATACAGTTATTTTTAGCAAGCCAAATTTGCCACAAAAACACTCTCGCAACTAAAGAATATGATAGAGAGAGATGAGGACTAAGCTCTCGGTACCAAGGTCCCCATAAATCCGAGCAGGACGAGGGGGTACGTGGGAAGGAAAGTAGGAGAGCAAGGTTGTCCTAAATGTCCCTAGCCATAGGGAACCTGAAAAATAAGTAAGCAATCGACTCAATATCAGAGCAACACAGAAGGCAGGTTGCCGTAGGAAGTTTGTTACAACCACGGGCAAAAAGAGTGTCAACCGTGAGAATTTTTCTGTCCCAGACCAGCCACGTGAAAGCAGCACTTTTCCGTAGGACGAAGCGCTTGAAGATCACCTGGGTGACACTACATCTCAGCCCCTGTCGATAAGTAATTTATAGAAAGACTTGACAGAGAAAGAGCCATCAGTAGTTAGCTTCCAAGTTTTTTATCAGGGAGATCCCTAGTCACATAGTGGAATCTGGTAGTAAGCTTTGCCAAGAGAGGATCACCCCTCATAACACCAAAGGGGAGGTCCAAGAGCATATCCCTAACAGTCACGAATGGGGAGGTAGTTACATCTTGATTTGCCCAGCTGTCAGCAATGAAGGAACCAAACATGCATATTGCTGACCATACAAATTTTTTGGGAAAAAATTATGGACAAGAAAATGGTGCCTTTTATACTCATCTCTATTATACAGCTTCTTTTTTTACTTCATGCCACACATTATTTTCTGTTAGTCTTGCTCAGACATTTATTCCTAATCTCCTATTAACCATTCAGATCCCCATCAACTAGAACCACATTATCCTTTATTCATAATGTGTTATAAATTTTTTTCTAGGTGCACTTGAATCTTCTTCTAAAATATCATGTTATAATCTTATATTTGACAAGAGCAATTGTTAATTTTTCCTATCTTTCGCAATTTGACTACATCAGAAATTTTGTAGGCTTTAAAAGACCAGCTAAATATCAGGATTATAATGATATAATTTGTATGGGTGTATCACTCAGCAGACAGTTGGTCTACTCATTGCGTTATATTCCCTCATTTACTATACAATAGAAACATATAGCATGAAAGATTCTGTTAAATGTGGGTAATTAGCTCTTCTCAGGATTGATTCTTCTCAACATCACATTCGATTTACATGGCCAAAGGCAAAGCAGAGAGTCGCTAACTACTTCAAGGTGGCAAGAGAACAAAAGTAAAGCTAACTCAATAATAAACATAACAAGTGTATAATGGAAAAAAGGTCAACTCACATTTAAAAATTCAATACTTCATAAATCCTTAAAAGCTAGATTGTGTTTGTATAGAGCCTTCAATGTTAATGAGATTGTTTTTCATTTTCATTAAATATGTATTCATTCATAAAAATCCTAATTTCTATGGGTCATTACTTGGTCTTGATCACATAGTAGGAAATGTCAAACTCAATGTTAGTAAAATTTTCTTTCGTATGAATGATTCCAATAAGATTCTACGCTTGAACAAAAACTCATTTTCAGAAGAGTGACAGCTGAAGACAAAATGGCTACTGGGATTCATCTGCAGATGTGTTGGACGTACTTGAAAGAAATTGGAAGAAGGGATACTGTTGGATTTTAGAAGGAAAAAGTTAGTGATAAGGTATTGGAATGATGTAAAGTGATGATATATAACAAAGGAAAGAAGAGGATTTGAGAACATGACACCAAGAAGAACCTCTTCCACTCCAATTTAGTTCAAACACTGCAGTCTCTACATGTATTTTATTTTCTATTTATTTATTTTTTTAAATTTCTTCATTGCAATTCAATTGCATAACACTCTTTCTAAAGAATATGTCAAATAGTACTACTCCAGCTTCAACTTCTTGTCACTTTTTGGTCTCACAGCATAAGAGCAGGCTTAATTATATGTCTATGTGTATATATATTTATATATCTAATAACCTGTGTAAGTTTGTTTGATGATATTCTTAAATTTATATATGCATATATTATATAGATGTCGCTTTTAATTACCAAATAGTAATGACGATTTAGAGAGATTAAAGAAAAGAGGAGTAAAGATGAAATAATAATGAGAACAAGATGGAGAAAGACAAACATTAAGAACAAGAAGAGGGTTCCAATGGAGAGAACCAATGGAAGAGACAAAAGGGTGGTGGATATTTTTGAATGGAAAGGAGTTAGAGGCTTGGCCTACTTGCTCCAAAGCTAACTTTAATAGCTTCTCTTAGTCACGGAGCTTGTCTTGCTTAATTGTCTTGTAATTAAGACTAATGGAAGTTGGTTGTCTCATAATGGCAGCCCATGCCAAATGTTTTTAAAAAAACATACCTAAGCAAATTTTTGACTTCCAAGCCCCATTGAATATACATTTTCACCACACTCCAACAGCAGCACACAAATTGCCATCTATGTAGTTTTGACTTCACAATCTAATTAAATGTAGATGATATTTCAATATCAAATGTAATAAAAACCTTAGAAATATTGTAAGACAAATAATTTGACAGATGAATGTGATGTATTCTACACTTTTTTTTTGCCCAAGCACCTTGTTGTGTCTATTGTTAGGCAAATAATTTGACAGATGAATGTGATGTTGATAAATGCCTAAATGTATGTATTTTACACGTATATGTTGTGCATTATTTGTGTATTATCTTAATGAATCGATGCCCTTTTATGGTTTAATTATTTCTTTCTTATTACAGGCATAAAAAAAGGCTAGATAAGCTCGACAACGGGATTCATGAAGAAATTGACACCAAAAACGACATTTTAGAGCCCCAGGCACTATAGCAACACTAGAGTGGCTTGAAGCACGAAGACTAGATTGAGTCAATCCCACAAGTGCCCGGATCGTCAAGTAATAACCCTTGTGCGGGCACAAGGGGGTCATATTCCCAAGGCCCGAGAAGCTACTCTTACTTCCTCTTCGCGTCTTGTTTAACCTACAAATTCGAGTGAAGTGTTGAAACTACAAAGCAATAATAAAAAATTCTACTTAGATGTCTACAATAAATGCAAATCACAGGTAGGAATCAGGAGGATGAAGTGGTCACGGATGAGGATCACCTTGGGGCTACTAAAGTGCGAAGGGTGCTACAACTATCATGCAAATGGTGCTTTGGATCGAGAAAATCCTAAGGTAGGCCAACCCGATTATCACGGCAATTAACCCTTAATCCAGTACGAGTATTGATATGGAGTTTCTTCCGACCAAACCCTCCTATGATTGCAATGGGACCAAGGGACTTCTCAAATTAGGGTTGAAACACAAACTAAGTACAACCCTAATGTTGGAGGGATAGGAAATACCCGATGATCATGGCGTATTCGTACATATATCCATTCCAAGCTAAGAGTGTCTAATATAAGAGCGATAATCACGTAACCTAGTATAACCTAGAAATCGATACACAGTTTCATGCATACCAATACCATGAATTACACCAAGCATGGATCACAAACGCCAAATGCAATAAAACAAATCATAGCATCCAATCTACACAAGTTCAGCCCCAAGGTTTACTTACATCCGGTGACCTTGGGGGTTTAGTTATTCATACTAGCAACATACAAGATAGAATCCATGAAAACAACTGAATAAAAAAACATCAAACTCCCTCAATGATCAAAGGCCGAATGACGCTTGGAATCCCCTATAGAAAGACTTTACTCGTCATCTTCAATCCTCTAGAATGTGCCCTAGGAGTAGATCTTGCCAAATCACGCTCTTCCCATCAATTTCTACCTCAGAGATGCCCTCTCTTGCTGTCTTCAATACCTCAGATCGATAATAATGGTGATAAGCTCCAAGAACAAGGCCTTCCTTCCCTCAAAAGATGCCCTAAAATCCCTTTAAAAACTGATTTCGGGATGGCATACGGCCTGGCTTACGATCAGCAAATGGGCAGTAAGGTCCTTAATCATTTTACCAAATTTCCTGTAAGTTAGTACGGTAACACTGCTACAATAGAACTGCTTCTTCAGTTGGCATATGGTTAACATTCTAATGCCAATATCTTCAATACGTTATACACTCCAACCAACCCATTACAATGATATTGACATTAGAATGTTAAATTCTATCTTCAACACTCTTTTAAGAGCTTTTGGTTCCTTCATTGTTTCTTTAGCCTTAAGTGAAGCATTGTAGCATGTTTCATACCAAGGGTCATGAGATACAGTGTGTACATAAGAAAAAAAAAAGTGAGTCTTATCATCCATACTACATGCAAACATGTTTATCTATATATAACAATCATAGTTAAACCATTATAAGAAGCACAAATAAACAAAAAAAAAATTCTAATATAAACCACATATATTACTTGAAAGTACATAAAAAATGCATTACATTTCATTAGCATTTATTTTCTCACAATCTCCTGTGTATAACACATATGCATAACAAGTAGCAAGTGTTGTGAAAAGTTAAGTAATAATAAGTCACGTCTATGGCCTTTTTTGGTATTCTTCAAGCCATGATTTCATCATACTATCAAATGACAATGAGTACATTGGAAATATGACTATAATAAACAATTATTTTCAACCAAATTTAAATCTAATATAGATATAAACTTACAAATCCAAATACACAGGTTCATAGTGACGAAAGTGAAATGGAATGAGAGAAGATATTGTCTCTTAACATAATATTGTCATTTATAATACAAGAAAATCATGTATATATTTATAAATATAGTTAAAGCATTATAAAAAAATGTAAATGACAAAAAAACAGTGCTGATCAAACTTATACCTATCATTCACAATTGTCCACGGCAATATTTCATATTTTGAAACCATTGGATGATTGTTTCGTTATCCATGTTGTTGAATATATCTCTTTCAATATATGTAACAAAACAATCATTCATCAAATTATCTCCCATACGGTTCCTTAGTTGATTTTTAACAATTTTCATTGTTAAAAATGCCCTTTCTACACTTGCAATTACAACAGATAATATTAAAGCCAATTTAAAAAATAGAAACATAAGTGGATAAACAATATTCTTCTTTGTTTCCAACAGCTTCTCAACAAGTTGACCAATCTCTTTAATGCTCAAAAATTCAAGATTAGAGCGCATATCAATAATATAAGTTTCAAGTTGATTGTTGATAAGTGCTTATGTATAAGTAATACGAAGTATTCTTTTATTACATGGAGCATTACTTTTCTCAGATTTTATCATTTATGCATGTGTATTTGTGTTTTTTTGTGCATTTAGGGATGTAGAGATAAGTGTCGAAGAAAGAAACCAAAAGTAGATCGTGGATGTAATTTTTAATGAAGTTCTTGGATTGAACAAACGTGAAGACACAAGTTGTGCTCAAAGACATTTGGGTGTGTGCCAACCTACATTATGCTCAAGAGAATATACAAATTGGAGGGGCACAAAGGCAGTCATACTCATATGTTCCGACTTGTGCAATACTATCAAGATCCTCGTCAATGTGATTTCATTGAAGACGTAATGCTATCTACAGCATGGATGTGTGCCTATTCATGTGGCCTCGATGAAAAGTGTGGATTCGGGAGTATTTTTTGGTGAAGCACTATAGCAGTTAATGTAGCAAAATATTGTAGCAGTTACTGTTCACAGCTCACAGGAAATCAACTTCTGGAAATTCACACGAGCGTGTGGAAATTCCACACGCCCATGTGGATGCCCGATTCCAGCCCTTATAAAAGCCACGATTCCAGATGTTTTGAGGGATTCTTTCCCTATTCTCTTCCTATCTTTTCCCCATCTTTGGAGACGCTCACGGCTAGGGTTTGGAGAGGCTTTGGCTAGGCCTTTGGAGTGGTTCTACCACCTTCGACAGCGAGTTTCTTCAGAAGATAGTTATCGGGGGAGCTTTCGTCGACTTCGATTCTGTGAGGTGTGCCCTATGCCTAATGAGGGAACCCTTGGAGAAGACGAGGCAACTCCACAAGACCATCGATATGGACTACAAGGGGTTTTATTTATGGATGACATGCTTTTACATTCGATTTCATTATTGATTGTATCTTGCTCCATGGAGAGCTAAACCCCTAGTGGGTGCTTGGGCTTGTAAATCCTAGGATGATTTTTTTTACTGACTTTTTATTATATTTCTTTAATTGATATTTTAATTGAGTTCCAACCTTGACTTCTTGTTTCATTGATTTTTCCTTAGAGTGACACTAGGGTTGAGAATCTATCTTGGTAATCTTTGTGGATGAGTGACACACCATGAGGGTTAGACAAAGCAAGGTTGGAGAGGGTCGAGAGGGTAACTCGAGAGGTAACGGAGCATCCCCTTTCCCTTTCGATGTGGTTTATCCTACCTCCACGTTCCAAGAGTTCTTCGCGGTCATGATAGAGTGAAATGCTAAGAGACAAACTCCGCCGGGCTTAGTTCGCAAGCAACAGTGTGAAGTGTTGAAGTAATCCTTTGTGCTGGGGCTTAATTGTGACTAGGGGTCTTTCGCCTAGACCAAAGGGTCAGATCTATATTAGGGAATAGGGTTTATCACTTGGAGTTCCCAAATCTTCATGCAAGCCCACACAGTGTGAGGCGTCGAGAGTATCCCTTTCTGCTGGGCATAGTATGAGGGTTAGTCATGGTTGACCTTAGGTTTGGGACCGTGTATTTTAGGATTTCCATGACTCATTAAATATCAGTTAGGAGATATAATGATTAGTCTTGCACTTGAAACAATAGTTCTAGTGTGAGTAATGTCCGAGTGCCCCATCTTCTATTGATTGCCTCTCCTATTATTCTCTTGCGTCTCTTTCTTATTTTCTTTATTTCTATTTGCATTGATATTGTTCACACCACTCTTGAATTATCTTCACTATAGTTAAATAGCAATTCTTGTGTTTCCAAGCACTATTCCCTGTGGATATGACTACCCAGTCACCAGGGTACTTTATTACTTCGACAACCCGTGCACTTGCGGTATGCACTCGCAAGAGACGTGTCAACTGTCAAGCCCCATAACATCCATAGCTGAAAACTGAAGAGGATAAAAGCGAGAAAAATGAATCAATTTTTTGTTTATTAAAAGCAGAAAAAGTGTCACTTGGGCTAAGACATGCTGCACAAAGAAGTAGCTCCATGTTAATCTCGTTAAAATAACTGAGAGCTCTTGAAGTAGTCTATCTATAACAACATTGAATAAGTCAACTCAATAATGATGCAAATTTGAGACATCAACAGTTTTACGTCATGATCTTCCAGGAGGTGCATATTTGTCATCCATGCTAGGAATCAAAATTCTATATTTTCCACGAAAACAAAGGATTACATGTAATAAAGAATCACATCCACCATATCTCATCATTTGTAGCCTTTGTTTAAATATTTTAACCAACTCAATAGCATTAATTATCTCTTGTCCTTTCTTTGTAAAGATTTTGACAATTCATTTGTAATGACTAGCATATTTCTCATCAAATATAAGTTGAATATGAAATCAGAAGATTGAAACATTTTCAATAAAAATTGTGCTTCAACCCTTTGGTCTGAATTCAAACCGTTCTCACCAACATTTTCAAGTACATCAGTCACAGAAGGAAACAAAATAATTAAGTTTAGTAATGTTCCATAATGCGAGCCCCACCTAGTATAACCGGCACATTTAAGACTAATTTCTTGGTTTAAGCCTTTTCCACTTGCAAGGTCATCATTTTTTAATACCTCATCAACTCTAGCTGCTTGACTTTCTCTAAGAATATCATACCTTTTACATGAAGCTCCACCAATAGAAAGTAAACAACCAAATTCATTTTGAAAAAGTGAAGCAACGGAATCTTCATTTTTTGCAACCACTACAAGAATTAATTGAAGTTGATGCGCAGAGCAATGAATATAAAAGGCAAACTCATTTTTATTCAAAATCAAACTTTTCAAGCCATTAAATTCACCCCGCATATTGCTAGTTCCATCATAACCTTGTCCACATAATCCTGATAAACATAATCCATGCTTAGAGAATATAGACTCAATTGCTTCTTTGAGTGACAATGCAGTAATGTTAGAGACATGAACAATAGCTAAAAAGCGTTCAACAATACAACCTTTTATTATTCATGTAATGCAAAACAAGAACCATTTGTTCCTTATTTGAGACATCACGAGATTCATCTAATAATATTGTAAATAAATAATCTCTTAACTCATTAATAATTGCCTTTGTTGTCTCACTTGCTGCAACACTTATAAAGTCATTTTAAATATCATGAGCTGTTAATTTTAGATTACTAGGAGCATTCTTCAAAACAACACTATTGATAGCTTCGTTGTGTTCAACAAGAAAATTTCCTTGATTGTATGATTCCTCAAATTTGTCATGACCACAAAAAGGTAGCCCTTGTCGCAAAAGAAATTGAAGACAATCTACTGAAGCAGTCAATCTTGTGTGATATTCACTTCAAGCTTGATCTCCTTGCTTAATCAAAATAGTCTAAATATTGTTATTTTGATTCATCAAGTCTTGACATTTTCTATAAACTTGATTATGGGAACTATTAAGACCACCAATATGCGTTTTCAATCTATCTTTCTTATTCCAATTTGTAAAACCTTCAATGACAAATGAGTCTATACTTCCTTGCTTTCTGATATCTAGTTTAAAAAGATAACATTATAAACATAATGCAGCATCTTTAGCTATGCTATACTCTAATTAGCTGCCATACTCATCAAACCAACTCGGATTAAATCGACGCAACATATTTCCAATGCTTGTCTATGGAAAATTATGATTACATGGTTGGCAAGGTCCTTTTTTTAAATATGCTCTTTTTACTTCATCTTGATAATTAGGATGATAAGTTGAAATTAGAGGATGAAGTCCTGGATCCGCAGGTAGATTTTGTAAATCAACTTCAACATGAGCTTTCTTTGAACATTGTTGAGTTATTTGAGGTTCATCATTATTTTCAAGGGTTGAACTTGATTATTCAGACAATGATTTCCTTTTGAAGTATTTTTCCATTCACTAACATTAGAAAAAAATAACAAAAGTTTAATGATAATTAATGTGATGGTTTAGCTTATTGGTCTATTAGTAAACTATGAAAATGACATATAACTGCCCTACTTAATTATGCATACATAAATAAAATTGACAATACTAATTGCTTACTTGAAAACAATGGTCTAACAAACCTAGGATTTGTGTCACTATTACATTCTTTTCTATGGATAAATCATGTATTCCCCGGTACTTCCTTACTTTAATGATGATCAAGAAAAAGTAACTTTCATGACTATCAATTCAAAGCCTTCCAATGAACTATATCAGCAGATAAATTTGAACACAAAAACATTACAGTAAAACTAAGTGAAGAGTTCATAAAAGATTCAGCATCCACTCCTGGAAATGCATGCATTGTAATATTGTATGTTCACCCATTATAGATCCATAGTCCATAGCCATAGGATCATTGAGAAATAGGAATTATCGGATGGAATCATGGAGATTATGTTTTACCTAGGATTGAGATGTGGATTATGTAGAAAAGACAGAATTCCCAGAAAAGAGAAGGAGCATAGCTACACAGTGCACTGACAACGGTGAAAAGGTGTTGCGACGGAGAAGAAGGTGGTGAAGAGTGAAGACTCTCGAATTAGGGTGGACCAGGCCCTAGCGGAGGGTGCTCGGTGCTGCATTGCGGGTGGTCTGGTGGAGTCGTGGAGAGATTTTAATTTTGAGAGCTTGGAGTTGGAGAGATGGCCAAGAATCTAGATTGTGGAGAAAGGAGATATAGAAAAGAGAGGTTGGAGACATATTAAAGATGGGGAAAGGCAACAACCTTTAGTATGTATATTATAATATTATATAATTATAATGTTATTGTATATATATATATATACTAATATCATATATACCTTATGCTAAGCCCAACGTTCTGATTTCTCAAAAGTCAGGTTAACCCCAACTTTTTAATTTGATCAACCTAGTTTTTTTTTAACTAATATATAATTATATATTAAAGAACTTCAAAAATTTTTGTGGGGTCATCTGACCCAACAAAAACATATATAGCTCCGCCGTTGGTGATATTACAAAGCTGAGGAAAACATGTGCAAGGTTGTCATACTTCTCCCAAAAACAGATCTTAATGGTGTTCTACAATAATCCTTTCAAAATTCCAAACTTCTTAAGTAAAAATCAAGAGAGGAGTGCATGTTTTATCCCATACAAACATCATCCATTCATCAGTAAGTAGATAGCTTAAGAACATCAAGAACCTTACAAACTAAATCAATCTTAGTGCCAATCTTGATATCTTTCATCCAACACAAATAAGACATCATAGATGTGCATGAAAGATCCAATAACCAACTCCTGAGTTATTGTAAAATATCCTTTCCTCGACTTATAGTAACATAATCAGTGGAAGTTTGGTAAGGATAAGCATCATCCTGGTTTTTCCTTTCAAATAATGAAAATGAAGAGAGACGCTTTTGATATTGAATATAATAATCACTTATATAGATTTTTCATCTTTACACAATGTAGATAGATAATGTCTTCATGGGACTTAAACTACAAAAATATCGTTGAATATGGTGAAAAACATTGAATGAAAGAATGGGAGATGAATGATTCATTATCTTAGATTGAGACAATTATCAGATCCCTTGCTCTTTTTAAAACTTCCTATTCACAGTTGGTCAAGGATGAAGCCATTGATAACACTCTGGAGCTCCCATCTCTCTCTCTCTCTCTCTCTCTCTCTCTCCCCCCCCCCTACCCCCCACCCCGCGGTCTATTCTATATTAACTCGTAGTTCACTTAGCTCTAAGCCAGGATTATCAGACCCGACCCGGGCATTGACCCTGCCAAGTACAGGGGTCAGGGGTCAATGGGTTCAACCGAGTCGAACGGGGTTGAACCGGGGTCAATAATAAAATATTAAAAAAATATTATAATAATTAATAATGATAAAAATAATATAACTTATATTATAATAATTAAAGACACAATTAATTAAATATATTTAAAACTATAATTATATATCATTTTTAAAATATTAGAAATACAATTAAATTTAATATTTAGAATTTTAATTTAATATAATATCATTAATTTTTTGAAATATAAAATATTAAACAAACTAAATAATCCTCTCGTGACTCTCATCCTTTCTCTTGACTAAAAACAGGAAATAAATAAATAAATAAATAAATAAATAAATAAAAATATCATCTTCCACTATTCTAGTATTCAATCTTCTCTCTCTCTAACTGGCTTCTCCTTATCTCTTCGGCCGCACTTCATTTCCTCTCACCGCCACTGGTCTTTTCTTTTGTTTTATTTTCCTTTCACCCCCGCTGCCTCACTTCCTCTCATTATCTGCTTCTCCCACCGTCATTCTCTTCCTGTTTTTCTCCTATTGCCGTTACTTTCAGCTCCCTCATTTTTTTTTTAAACCCGTTTGATCCGGCAGGGTCACCAGTTTCTGAGCAAACCATCCAGTTCATCGGGTTTTTGGCCGGGTTATTATAAGCCGAGTCAAAAGGGGTAACCGGACCGGCCTTATGGCCGGTTTCCGGTTTTTACGGTCGAACTGACCGGGCCGGTCCGGTTTTGACAACCATGCTCTAAGCTTTCAAACTTAAAGAGAACTCCCCTCATTCTTGGTATCAAAGCCACTATTTCGAATATAAAAGTATTAACTTACATGCATTACTGGGGAATCCCTCATGGTGTATTTAGTTAGAATGATGTTTTAATTTTTTTTTTCTGGTTGTTCTTTGTTTGATAACTTATGACTCTCCTCAGTAGACCAATCTTAATGAGTTTAATACTTAGATCTGAATATCTTGAGAACAATTCAAGTCTAATAGCTATCCCGGAGATTTTGTTGTATTACAATGGATAGCTATGAAATTAACAAGATAAATAAAATTGTATATAAATATCAAATCTTAATTATGCTAAAGAAATGAAAATATGAATTCTTTTGTGGTATATAACCCATTGTTGTATAATATAATAAATCATTTAAAAAAATAAATAAATAAAAATATAAATATAAAAGTCACTCCCTTTAAATTGTCATTTAATATTATTATTTTATGCTAAATATTTAGAAAATTTTAATAATACTTTAATAATTTTTTTATTTTAAAATTTTAATAATCTTTAATATTATTTGAAGGGGGCTTTCCCCAAGTAACCCTTCTTTTTAATATTATTGTCCAAATGGCCCTAGGGCCATCCCATCAATGCCTAGTCAACACTCATGTGCTAAGTGGGCAATTTTTTTAAAAGAAATCTGTTTTTTTTTTTTACATTTTAACTCTCCATCTCTTTTATAATTATATAAATACCTTATTTGTGGCTTTTTAAAAAAAAAATGTTATTAAAATAAAAACCATTATTATAAATTAGAATTATTATTAATTATTAAAACGTGAATTATTTTAAATTATTTTATTAATATTTTGATTATTATTAGAGTGAAAATTATTGATGTAGAAATTATTTTAAATTATTTTTATTATTATTAGTAAAATATTATTATTATATTTGGAATAATTTTTAATTATTTTATTGATGATTACATTATTGATTTCATTATTATTTGTTTAAAAAATATTATTCTGCGCTAACTGGTGCTCCTCCATCTGCGGCGACGCGTTGGTGTCCTACTTGGTTAGAGATGCGCAGGGCCGCATGCAGCGCTTCCCATCGTTTGGGACATGGCACATCTAGGTCGCTGCCGGTGAGCCACTAGGACCCCGGGCGACGCAGCCACGCTCGCGGTTGCGACACCCTTCCCTCGGCCACGGGTTTTGCCGGAGTTGATGGAATTTGACCTGATGGGGTTTCATGTGGTGCCAAGTGATGTAGCAAGGGCGTTGAGCCGGGATGGCGCCATTGCTCGAACTGCCTTGTCGACACAGCCGCTCGATCACTCAATTATCAGCCGGTCAAAGTCATGATCTGGGCATGGTTTTATCAATAAAATAACTTAAAATAATTTCCATTCCCATTATAATAATAATATTTAATAATAATTTTAAATAATTAATATTTCATTAATTACCATTCTAATAATAATCAAAATATTAACAAAAAAATTAAAATAATTTCTCTTTTAATAAATCTCATATTAATAATAATAATAATTCTAATTTCTAATAATTTTTTATTTTAATAACAATTTTTTTTAAAAAAAAATGGGGTTAAAAAAGCCACAAATAAGCTATTTATATAATTATAAAAGAGAAGAGGGGTTAAAATGTAAAAAAATATATTTAAAAAAAAAATTGCCTAGTCAGCAGCCCAGTCAGCACCAATGTGCTGACTGGGCATTGATCTGGTGACCCTAGAGCCATTTTGACAAATAAAATGTCCCTAGGGCCATTTGGACGATAATATTAAAAAGGAGGGTTACTTGGGGAAAAACCCCTTATTTTAACATTATTTTAATTGTATTTAATACTACTTCAACCACCTGAATGAAAACCTTAACGGGCGTTAAGGAAAAGAGCAATTTTTCCCAAAACAAGTTATTAAGGAATCTCCTGCCATCAAAAAGTAATTGACCGATAAAAAGAGCATTTTGACTATAACAGAGATTATTCAAGGTATTATACCAATTACCCTCCCTTGACCATCCCATATAAATAAAGTTTTCATTCACATTCGCATCATTTCATTTCTATCCTATTCCCATTCCTATTCCCACCTCATTTCCATTCCGGGTACCAAATGCACCATTTGTCATCTTTTAGAGTTAGTTTAGCTCTTCGTTATAATTTATATATTAGTTCGCATTGATCGTTAGGCTAGATAACAAGAAATAGTCACTACTTGTACTCCTAATCATCATGAGATCAACAACTTTGCTGTATAGCACACTTTATTATTTGACACAACATGAGTTCTTGAGTTTATGTTGATAATGGTGGAGTAGAAAAAAATAAATCAAGATGAACATTATGACACTAATCAAGATGGAGTCAACAACAAAGAGGAACTAAGATGCAGTAACTCTAATGTTAGTGGGCATGTTTATGGAGATACAATTAGATAAGAGCATGTTGTGTACATGGTTTGGAAAAGGTGTGTATTCTATTTAGAAGGTTTATATTTTATGGAGTTTATTCTATAATATTTTTTTATAGTATTCTAGATATGGTTTTTTGATTTTAGGAATACCTAATCAATAGTTGACAAATACTGCAAGGTCACATTTTGAATGGAGTCAACATTGTTACTATTCCACCGCTCCACAAACTCTCAAAGAGTTCTAGTTGGATATATAATAGTAAAATAAAGAAAATTAGTAAACTTAATTTAAATCAAAACAGGAGGAGACAAGATTTTTACTAAAAATGAACTACTTAGGATAGCTATTTCTAAAATGATTGAGTTCTAGTCCAAATCAAATATAGTAATCCAAATTTACTCTTCTTTGTTATAAACAACATAATTTTGTGAGAAATGGATTGCCAATTCTGTATATGTTAAATTAATTACAATCTAGAGTGAGCATAGATAATTCACTATCATGGCTAATATAGTGCAAAAGGCCATAAGACTATTGTGACTTATTTCTATTCATGGTTACCATGTACTTCTCTTATACTTAAATGTCTTGCTACACATTAACTTTCTAACTAGAAGAACTTGATAAAAAAATGCATTATCTAGATAAATAAAATTGTTCTCCTTATACTATGAGGGCTATATAGCAAGATTGCCTTCAATACTATATGGTCCAAGAGATAGAACTTTTCCTATTGGTTTGGTAATTTTTGTTAGAGTTAAGAGAATATCTTATACTCAGCAATGCTTATACTTTCCAATTAGGGGAAAGAATCTTGTTCAAGTTAGAATTATAATTAAACTATAAATTTAATACTAGTTGCATTTCAAATTAGATTTGACAAGGTGTCAATTTGGGTTATTATGATCACATGATTATAATTGTGATTCAATAGATATATGATATTACTTGAGTACAATAGCGTGATTTCTAGAATGGTTTAAATTTTAGGAGGATCTTATGCTATGAAATTAATGGATTTATTAGTTATATCATGATTCATTAGTGTAACTTACATATTGCCATTTGTGCTTATGAAAACTTATTTAGTCATAAATAAATAATATCATCTTTGATGGAGTTAATTTACAATTTATTATTATTTTCAATTTCAATGTAATATCAGAGGGTTGATCTCAAGAATGATGATGCCACCGAAGCTAAAACAGAAGAGACGTGGACAATTAATCTGTTTACTATATTTGACACATTGCATTATTTGGGCAAAGTTGTGCCTTTGTTTACTCGCCACTAAAGCAAGCATTTTTTTTTTTCTTAAAAAAGAACCTCAGGGGCTAATATATTGAAGAGAAACTTAGATGAAATACAAAGAACTAAGCAAGAATTAAAAGACTAATGAACTAAAACAACTGAACAAGGATAATAAAACAACTATAAAAGAAACCCAGACTTTTTGAACGCGGTCATAATCCAACGAGGAAGATCTCGTCCAAAAAGGAAGAGATTCAAGGAGGAGAAGTTGAGGCCGTAAGAGGCTAATTGAACGGCATGCATCATCCAATGACGAGGAATGCAATGAATGGCAGGGGAATCGTGGACATTCAAAAGGTGTCTAGAAATGGAAATCTGTGAGTTGAATCTCCAAGTGATGATCAGGTCAGGAGTCGTAATTGTAATTGCCGTTGTAGGAGAGTGAACAAAGATATGCTTGATGTGAAGACGATAATCCTGGGCTGTTTGCAGAGCAGCAATGAGCGCAGAGAGGTCCTCCAGAGATGAATCATCCAGCACAAACGAGTGGCAACCTGCAAATTGAATGGCGTAATTAGTATTGGAAATAAAAAATCCCTCAGAACATACCTTGGAGGCTTGATGGACATTGGTGTATGAGAACAAGATGAAGTCATCGGACTTGGGGAGGTTGTTCAGAATAAGCTTTTGACCGAATAATCTTCCCCTGCTTTCAACGTGGTCCTGCACATGAGCAATTGCTCTGCAAACAACAGTAGGAACATTGAAATGAGCATTACGGAAAATGATATCACAGCGAGATTTCCAGATCATCCAAGCGGTGGCAGAGATGACAGAAGTAATAAAAGTTGAGTAACTTCCCTCAGTGAGCCAGAGCCCTGAACCAAAACCGTTCGGAAATTGAATACAAGTATTAGTTTTCAAACTGAGAAAGGACCAAACCTGCTTGGTTTTGACACAGTGACAAAAGAGATGATCAATAGATTCAGGGAAGGTACTACACATCGTACAAGGATTGTCAGGACCAAGATTCAAATGATATAAAAAGTTAGAAGTAGACAAACGACCATGGAAGAGGGTCCATATAAAGTGTTTGGTTCTGGGGGCAATGCAGAGCTTCCAAATTAATCTCCAGCCATGCCAAGCTTCCACCTGAGGAGTACTATGGTTTAAATGTGTGTAAACAGTGGAGGAGATTTTGTGTTTCTTGGTGGGAGGGTTCGACATCCAATGATTACAAGAAATAAAGTCAATAGAAGAAGACCTCAGATCCTGCAAATTCAAGTTGGGACCAAACACATGAAGCAAACAAGCCTCACACCAGCGATCACCAACGATAACATCAAAAATGGTAATCGAAAACTCATCGATACTCATGTTTAAAAATGTGGGTTGAACAGCAATCGGGATGTCAAAAATCCACGGATCCCAAAAGAAGGAAGTATGAGAAGGTTGATCGAAATAATACGGCAAAAGGGTTTAATGTGCACAACAGCTTTAGAAAGGCTACGGAAAAACCACGAACAATTCACGGGAGCAGAGTTGTTCCAAAAGTTCAGATTACCATATTTATATCACACAATATCGACCCAAATCTTGTCCTCCTTCTTTAAATAACCAAAAACGTTCTTGGCCAAAAGAGAAAATTTAGCAAGAGAGAGGTTTCTGATCTCAATGTCCCCCTCAGGCTTACCTTTGCTAATAATTTTCCAACTCACATTGTGGATGCCCTTTCCATTGCCATTCCTACTCCAGTAAAACTTCCTAACAGCTTTGGTGATCTCAGAAATGACACCCTCAGGAATAGAATATACATAGAGATAGTAAGTGGGAATGGAAATTAGAGAGGAGTTAATTAAAATGGCTTTCACAGCAGTAGAAAGATTAAAGTTACTCCAACGGTTACACTGATGCCTGATTTTGTCAACCATGGGATTAAAGGTAGAGACGACAAGACGTTTGGGAGAAATGATAATTCCAAGGTACTTAAAAAGGAAGGAAGCTTGGGAGAGGTTTAAGATAGAACAGATATGAGAAGACACATGCTTATTACACCAGGAGGGAAAGAAGGTCTGGGACTTGGAAAAATTTGGACATTGACCGGAAAAAGACCCATAAACATCTAAACACTGATTAATGCTCCGGGCGGTACGTCTAGAGGCTTGGGTAACAACAATTAAATCATCGGTGAACATGAGATGATTAAAATTAGAATTAAGAATTTGGCAAAAACCAGGGATCAAACCATTAACAAGGCCAAAATTGAACAAAGAGGTAAGAACTTGAGTCACCATAATGAATAAGTAAGACGAAATGGGATCTCCTTGGCGAACTCCTTTGGATGAAGAGAACCAAGGGGAAGTGTTACCTTTCACAAGAAGAGAGAAAGAACACGATTATAAACAAGAAGAGATCCAGGAGATCCAAAGTGCTAGGAAGTTCATATGAGTAAGAACAGCAAGAATTGCACTCCAATTAACGGTGTCATAGGCTATTTCAATATCAAGCTTAATGATCATCCTAGGGCGGTTTTTAAAATCAGTTTCTAAAGAATGAACGTTCTCTTGCACTGCAATATATTATTGAACGAGCACCGGCCTGACACGAAGCCAGCCTGAAATGATTTTAAAAAGTTTAGAAATGATTTTAAAATTCACATTGCAAAAAGAAATGGGGCTGAAATCCGACACCATCTTGGGTCTATCCTTCTTGGGGATAAGAGCAATGAATGTTTTACCCCATGAAAAAGGAAGAACCGCATTATCGAAGAAAAAACGGATGGCTGAAAACAAATGATCACCGATAACAGGCCAAAAGTTTTTATATAATTCCATGTTAAAACCGTCAGGGCCAGGAGACTTACCAGCGGGGAGGTCTAAAATAGTTTGAAAGACTTCCTCCTTAGTAACTTCCCGAATGAGAGATTCAGTGTCGAGGTCAGAGATGCGGGGGAAAGTACTAGGAAAAATATCAAAATTGTTAACCGAGTCGGCAGTCGGAGCGATCTAGAGATTTTTATAAAAATCAAGAAAAGCAGTCTCGATACTGGATTAATCCTGGCACCGATTGCCAAAAGAATCGTCAACCTGAGAGATGAAATTATTATGAGCACGAATTCTAGTCATAGCATGGAAAAAACCAGTATTCTTGTCGCCATCCTTGAGCCACGACAAATGAGCACGCGGGGCCCAAATATTACTGTTCTGATGTTGCAAGACCGAGAGGTTAGAGTAGGAATCCATTAAAAAAGTTTGCGAAATGAGATTAAAATTGGAATGCTCCAGATTACTGATCTCAGCTTCGATGCTCAGCAAATCATACTCAATTTTATTAATACCACTTCTGCGCCACTGACAGAGCTTGTTGCGAGCACAAGAAAGAAGGTGAGTGAAGGCTTGCATGGGGTTGCCATGAGGCTGCTTGCTCCAAGCCGCCCGAACAGCGTCATGACACCCTAAAAAGTCAAACCAAGCGTTATTAAACCTGAAAATATTTTTGAAAGTATTAAGAGAAGGAGAGGAAGACAAAAGGAAAGGGGAATGATCTGAAAAAGCTCGGGGGAGATGCTTAAGAGTATTAATCCTGAAAAAGTCAGCCCAAGCAAGATTAATCAGGCATCTATCAAGTCTAGCCCAACGATGAGCAAGCCCCAGCTGATTATTGCACCAAGTAAAATGAGGGCCTGAATAATTAAGATCAATCAAGTTATTATTCTCAACAAAATCACCAAAGAACTGAGATTTTCTATCGTAATGAATAAAAGGACCCCCAAGTGCTCATCCCTGTGAAGAATAGAATTGAAATCTCCGACCACAAGCCAGGGGACCTACAAAGAAGAAAGCTTAGAAAGCTAATGCCAAAGGAAGCATTGATTTCTAAATCAAGACGAGTTGTAAATAACAAAGATAAGAAAGGTATTGTAATTATTATGGGTAATAATAATATGGAGAGCCCGTCTAGAAGCTACAATGGGAGTAACTACGCCGATGGATTTAAGCCAAAACACAATGATGCCGCCAGAATAACCATCGGAGAGGATAGCTGGCCGATCCCAGCTTCGGGGTACCTTCCTGCAAAAATGATCCACTCTATCAGTATTTGCTCTTGTCTCAAAAGACAAACAATAGCAGGCTTATACACTTTAACAAGACGAAGAACACCGGAAGAGGTATCTCGGGCAGAGATACCCCTACAGTTCCAGCAGATAATTTTAATTGAACTCATAAAAACCATGAAAGCAGGCAAAAAAGACGAAGGAGAATGAATGATGACTAAGAGCAAGGCTCTCCAGTTTCCAGTCTCCCTTTTTTTGGAGAAGTGCTATGCATGTTTGATCCTTTTCGAACCAGGGCTTCATGGCGGGCCTCTGACTGATACTAGGATAGGGTCATATCATCATCTGGGTTTACATCCGAAGGGGCCTCCTCGGACATATCATCATCGTCATCTTCATCAGAGGACTCTTCACTCTGACTACCATCTTCGTCCATATCCTCTTCTTCAAGAGCATTGGAGACCTTGTCAACGAGAATGGAGTGGGGGCATTGATTAGACGAGAGGAGACGTCTAAAGATGGTTGTATCGAAGAACGTAGCACGGGAGATGGAGAGCATGGGCAGTGAGATCCACTACCTATCTCTCTGCATGGGGATGTGTGAAGAAAAGACTCTTAATTGGGTGCTGCGGGTGGCAAAGCACCAAATGGGGGCTGCACTCCATCTTGGAACTCACATGCAATAAGTGCTACATCGGGAGGTGAAAAGGCAACGGGCTGGCTAGTAAAGATACATTGATTAGGTGACTGTTCGACGACAACGCCAGCAGGGGACGCGACAGGAGAAGGAGGTGGCCGCCCACTAGAAATAGCTCTTCTCCCGCCATGTACGCTACGTATGTCAGAACCTCAGGACAAGGCGACTTCAGAGTTCAGCATAGCTACGGCGCTGTGAATCACTTGAGTGGCGTATGTGCCGCCTCCGCAACCACGAGCGTTGCCTCGCCGGCGAGAGACCAGAAGCTAGGGCCGTAGTCGGAATTTGAAAGATTATGGGATGTTTCCTCCATGCTTTCCGATGAGTGGTGGTCTGGAGGGGGATCATCATCATCCATGCGTTGGTCCTGGTCAACCGGTACCAGGCTAGAACCAGTCCCGACTGACCACGTTGGTTGGGGTAGTTTGGTTCTGGCGGCACCAGTCGTTCCAAAACGAGAGCAAGAATTACTACTGTGTCTGATCATACCACACGAGTAACAAAACGTCGGCAGACGCTCGTACTGAACGACAACGAACACCCTGTGCAGATCGTCACCAATCCAGAAGCCACAGCTTAGTGGTTTAGAAAGATCAATCTCAACACAAATTTGGGCATATTTGGACCTACTAAGAGAGGTTGTGAAGTCATCCACTTTGAGCAAGCCACCAAACTGGTTGGCGATGGTCTCCAACATTTCGCCATCCCAGAACTCTATAGTAAGATTGTGGAGCTGCAACCAAATGGTTGTTGTACTGAGTTCGGCGAAGGTGGGCTCGAAAAAGGGTTTCCATGGAGATAGCTGAAGAATGATGCTGATGACGGACCAGGGCCCGTCAAGAAGGATGTGTTGTATGGCTTCCTAGGAGGAACACCTGATTAGTAGGAACCCGTTAGGGAGGTCGGAGATCGTGACTTCGCCAAAGGCACTCCATTTGGCGAGCAAATCAGTTTTGACTTCATTGAAGGAGGGAGGTTTACCGAAGAGTTTCCCGTAAAGCGCATGTTGAAACTTCATTCTGGCACGACTCAAGGCATCACCATCAATTCGAATGAAGTAAGACATTGTCTCTTTGAGCTTGTTGAGAATGTTCACATCGTGAAGAGGAGAGTTATCGATCGACTGCCGGAGGGAGGAAGCAATATGTGCCCAGGATTTGGGCTGCGAAGTAGGAGGAGGAGGGACCGGGGACCGGTCCCTGCTTGCCATGGCAAGAGGGGAACGACAGAGGAGAGAACAAAGGATCAAGGTAGAGAAGGGTCAGTGGGGAACGACAAAGGACAGAACAAATAGTAAATTAGTTGCAATTGTATCTTTTACATGACTGGCAACTCTAGTTAGCATGTTTTTTTTAAGCAAGCATTTGTTTGTTAACTATTGGTGTGAGTGTTTGTCTACTTGCCACCAACACAAACCTAATGCTATAAGCATCAAAAAATATGTCTAAATCTTTGTCTTCCATCATCAAATCTCACTACACCTTTGTAATTAGATTCAATTCCACAAAATGTTTATTACAAACTCCCAGTTGAATATTACACATTTAGCTAGAGGGGGCATCCCATAAATGGTTTAATTTTTAGGATATTTGCTGTTTAGATTTAAAGCTCTTATAAAAGAGAAAACCATTATACAGGAATACTTATGTGGGCTAATTGAAGTCAAAGAAAACCTTTGGTATCCAAAATTGGATTAATTACAAAAATCTCACCAAACTTCATTGGAATAAGGGATAACATTTATAGAGGAAGAAGTATGAAAAGTCAAAATCATTGTTATTTAAAAAATCATAACCATCAAAATTGTCAAATTATTTTCTAGGAGATCACACAATATCTTGAGGAGCATACAAATATTATGAGAAGAGACTAACCTCCACACCTACAAAACATAATATTTGTCTCACCACATGTATCACTCACTTCACAATATGCAGCACTTACCTAGCCCCACATAGTACCAAATGTACTAGCAAAGAATAATCCTAGAGAAACACTAAAATTTTTCCATTTGACTTTAGTTAAAGGATCAATGTTTATTGGATACCACTGTCACGCCCCGAACCCGGCTCACCAGGCCCAGTGCACTGACAAACGGCCACACACCAACCATGCCGAGGCCCAGTAGGCATGCAAGGCCTCAAAACCTATTCTCAATAAAACACAAAACATCTAACAGTGAGCGAAATTAGAAACGAGAATAGAGCTCAATACCAAAAGAACAAACTAAATGTTTGCACAGTCAATACAAGTTTATTCAAATAAAACCTATGCCCACAACAAATGGGACTTATTACATGCTAATAAGATTGACGGTGGCCCAATTGATCCCTGCTAAGCTATCCGTCACTGACATCTACTCCTGATCTGAAAAAAAATATCAAAAAAATTTATGAGCTTGACAACCCAGTAAGCACCCACTAAAAATATAGGGATCACTTATCAAAAATCATAATTTAACAATTTGCAAAACCAACAACACAAATTTAATTCACATAACATAGTTGTCAAAAATTAAGCATATAGGTCCCCCAAACAACTATTACCAAAACAAAATCGCAAAATTCATATATTTACCCTCGGTGACCCGAGACAAAATTTATCAAAAGCCATATTTTTACCCTCGGTGACACGAGCCAAAATTATCAAAGGCCGATATTTTTCACCGACGGCAAGCGGTGGGAAACTATAGTTTCTATAACAAAATACGTGTCGACACAGTCAGTATTTAACCCCCAGTGACAGGGTTATTGCAAAGTTAGTTGGGGACTAGTTTCTATATCAAAGTACCTTATGTTCACAAAACAATGAACTAACAAAATTCAAAACAAGCAAATCACAAGAATTTACAGTAACATGATCCCATTTTTTTTTGTCATATCAAAATAAACCAATTAATAGAATCCATACATTAACAGATAATAAAAATAATAATATTTGCTAAACAAAAATTAAATAAAATACCCAAAATAAGAAAATAGAAAATCTGAATTTAAATAAGTAACATAATCATAAATTAACTATATATCTGATATTAAAAAATTAGAAATCCTGGACATAATAAAATGAATTAAAAATTCAGATTTTAAATATAACATCTGTAATTCTAAAGTTAAACTATCTAAATTTAAACAAACGAATAAAAACTCATAATGATATGATCAGGATTTTTAAAAAAAAAACATAATATTTCAAAAATCTAAATAGTCAACATTTAATAGTTCCAGAACTTTAAAATGGATATTATAAAGTTAAGTAAACCTAAACCAGAATATCATATCACTAACGTGATATTTAAATGAACATTAAAATAAATCCGAAAATAATAATAAATAAATGATTTAAAAGACAAATAAATAAAACCGTATTTTTTCTCCAAAAACCAGAGTGTACTCATATAATCAAATTTATATGTGGGATACTTGCCTGATATTCGCTAAATCCCCAAAAATCCAAATTGACTCCCACATAACTCTCCACAAAAGAACCTATAGACATAAAATCAGTTCAATAACCCTAACTATACAAGTTAACTAGGATTCTTGGATTTCAAGTATAACACCTATTCTTATAAAGGATCAAGAAATAAATATTATTGGATAATGACAAGATCCCCTTGCGTATATCCTGCAAGTGCACGGGTTTGTCAAAGTAATAATCCCGGATGAGCGGGTATCAAATACACACGGAATAGGGAATAAAAATACTTAATTCGATTCTTAGCTATGTGAAAGATCAATGATGATAAGTGTGACAATGATTCAATTCTCAACAATAAAAACAACAAGTAAGAGAGCAAAAGTAAAGAAGGGGGTAAGGCAATCGATAAAGATGGGGTACCCGGATAATGCTCCGCCTAGGATAATTATTTCAAATGAAAGAACCCTCTATTATGCTTCCTAATCAATGCAATGGTGAGTCGTGGAAATCCTTAATTACATAGTCCCAAATCTAAGGTCAACTATGCCTAACTCTATAAATGTCCCGGAGGAGAGATTGGATAACCTCTCAACCTCGCACTCGCATAGAGTTGCAATGAGCTCTAGGGATTCCAAGTGATAAATCTCTTCCTAATTATAGACCTAACCCTTTGGTCCAGGTGGAAGGTCCCTAACCACGATTAAGCCCTAGATACTAAGATCACCTCAACGCTTCACTCCGTTGCACGCGCAACTAAGCCCCAGCGGAAGTTCATCCCTTAGACCATTCACTCTATTATGGCCGCAAAGAACTCGAGGAACGGAGGTAGAATCTATCACGTCGGAGGGGAAAGGGGACGCTCCTGTACCTCTCGACTCACCCTCTCAACCCTCTCCAACCTAGCTTTGTCTAACGCTCGTGGTGTGTCACTCACTCACAAGGTTACCAACGAGAACTCTCAACCCTAGTATCACTCTAGGGAAAATGTTCATACAATCAAGCATTCAAGGTTAGAACTCACAATAAACATAAATTAATTGAAAACATAATAAAGAGATTCAATGAAACGAATACATCCTAGGGTTCACAAATACCCAAGTACCCACTAGGGGTTTAGCTCTAAATGGAGCTAAGTACAATCAAAGAAATAGAATGTAAAAGCAATGAATCCATAAAGAAACTCCCTCGATAGTCGTGTCGATGGTCTTGTGGAAAGTCCTCTACTCATCTTCCAAGGATTCTCTCGTCCAGTATAGGATACGCCTCGACGGAAGCTCCCCTACCAACCTTCTTCCTAAGGAATGACGATGTCGGAGCCGTAGAACCTCTCCAAAACCTTGCCCAATATCCCTCAAAACCCTAGCCAAAGCCCTCTCTCAAGTTGGGGAAAAGATGGAGAAAAGAATACTAAAATCGGGACTGATTCGGCTTTAAATATTGCTGGAATCGGGCGACTACACGGGCGTGGATGCTTCACGCGCCCGTGCGGAATTTCCACACGGGCGTGGATAATTTCCACACGCCCGTGTGGATTCTCTGAACTCCTGTTTTCTCAGTCGGCTGTGAACAGTACTGCTACAGTACTTTGCCTGAATAGCTTCCCGAATCCATACTTTCATCGGAGTAACGCAAACGGACACACGTTCACGTCGTGGATCACTTTCTTCTTCAATGCTAGGCAAGTTGGTGGAGCTCTTGTTCTATGTGCATAAATCGGAATGCTCGAGTGTGACTGCCTTTGTGCCCCTCCAAATGGATGTGCCAAACTCGAATACTAGGAGGTTGGCACACACTCTAGCATCTCACATCCAACCTATGTCTTCGCGTTTGGACCTTAGCAAGATTTCCTCCAAAATCGGTGCATTGTGATCCACATTGGCTTATTTCCTTCATACTCGGCCTCACAATCCTACCTGCATGAAAGTAACATAGAAACACACATATTAGTGTAAAAACCTGAGAAAAGTAATGCTCAACATAAGGAATGAACGCTTCGCATTCATATCGCACAAGCACTTATCAAACTCCCCCACACTTAAGCTTTTGCTTGTCCTCAAGCAAAAAATTAAAACGTTATGTGTATCAATGAAGAAAATATTGAAAGTGCTTGGCCTTAGGTTCACCAAAGTATACAAAGAGAGCATTCTACAAGTAAGGGAAATTTCAACACTAAATACGAAAAAATCAATGCTCTAGCTAAAACCTTGAATCAAAAAGGATACAAAACCCGAAATCGTGTACGTGTGTGAACTCACTCAAGTCAACCCAAAGTATACTCTTCAAAGTTCTAAGTACAAGGGACTTATTTATCTACGAAAGCGACAACAATTTCAAAGATGGTAGTAGCTTCACACATCCTCTAAGGTAGCCCTCTCCAAAGCGACCGCTTAGGTGGCTTTCACACTTTCGAGGTGGTTGCTCTTTCTACCGGAATGGTAGTTTTCACTCATCCTATGAGATAGCTCTTTTTTCTCATTAGGGCATAGCTAGTATCCGACTTATGAGAGTAGCTTCATACTTCATAGGTGGTAGCTCTTTCCACCCAACAAGCACAAATAACCAATAAAAACTAAACCTTTTTCTGAATTCAACACAAAAAAACGACTATAACTAGTCCCTTTAACATCAAACTTGAGTTTCCAAAAAGAGTTTAATAAGTGAGTAGTGTAACAAGTATAAATCGGGCAAAAAAATTCCTAGACATTCAAGCAAAACTAGGGCATGAAAAACATTCAATGTTAGAAAATCTCCTAAACACCGGAATACAATCCTTGCAACTAAAGTGAACCGCCATTGTCTATGTGAGCATATATCAATCAAGAACAATAGAAAAGAATGTGTGCATTATGAAACTCCCCCCCCCCCACACACACTTAAGTTGTACATTGTCCCCAATGTACACATGCAAGCTCACTCAAAATATATATCATTCAAAAGCAAATGTGGGAGAAGCAATCAAAACAATACTCCCCTGACTCCTAGTTTTGCGTTTGATGAAGCTAATTCCATGGGGGTAGTGTTCTGACGGGTTGTGAAGCTCACACGGCTAAGTTCCTAAGCACCTTGCCCGTGCCCATGACTAAGTCTCAATTCCCAAGAAGACAAGACCATCTGCACACATACACGAGGCGGTTCAGTGAAGCTCAATAAAAGCAAAATAACTCGAGTATATATAAAAGATAGACAATGAATACAACTCGAGATGCAAAATGAAAATAAACTCAGAAGGAGAATCCTTTCTGAGTGAACAAGTCTAAAATAAAATGCATAAAAGAAAAAGAACTGAAAGTCAAATGTCGGTGTCGCCCTCGGGCTCAGGTGCTGCGAGTGCTGCTGGTGAAGATTCACATGGTGGGTCCACCGGTGCCGGGGTAGGGGATGAGGGTGCTGGAGGAACTGAGGGGGCCTGAGGAGTCCTCGGCAGCAGGACAAATGATGAGGCGATGTCTCGTTCTAAGATCTGCTGTAGTAAGTCAAAATGTGCCATGAACTCTGTGTACTGAGTGGCCTGCGTAGCCCTAATCTCTGCAATCCCGGCTAGCGCCTCCGCTACCTCAGTCCGTACTACCCCCAAAGCGCTCTCGAGCCTCTCAAAGCGATCATAAGCTCGAGATGGTGAAAACATACGCACGGGGGGTGGCTCCTCTGCCACTGGAGGTGCCTCGGTCTCCATCGGTGCTCGCTGAGGATCGGGAGCAGGCTGAGATGCCCTGGTTTCATCACCCTCATCCTCGGCTATCTCTGGAGCGGGTATAAAGCAAAAACCCCTGTCCGAACCCTGCGGATCATACCCATCAATCTCATCGTCTCTAGACTCAGGGGAGCAGGTATACTCGTCTTCTCGGCCCCACGAATCAAATCCAAGAGACCCATACCCAGCACTAATCTCGTAATGTAGGGGCCTGAGAAGATCGCTCCCAGTCTAGCATAGTGTCCCTGATGTCTGATGTACTCTGCCATGATGTGCCCTAAGTGAATCGGTACGCGTTGCACCATCGAGTACAAATACAGTAGTTTCTGACGGCTTAGAACACTAGTGCTATCACCACGGCCATTCACCAACCTACTCATGATGGCATGTAAATATCTGTATGCAGGTCGGGAAAGGCATGTGGCCTTGGACACCCCCGGCTCGTACTGACCCTGACCACGTAGCACTCTGTAAGCTCTCTGTGAAGTCAAGGTTCCAGGATAATCAGTCGGTAACTGAGCGTACTCTTCCATATCTGTGAATGGCTCCTCATACAAGCCAAGTAGTACTGAAAACTGAGTAACGTTCAAGCTATGGTAGTGTCCAAATACTCTGAACTGAATGGAGTTCAAACTGTCAAAGCTTGCGTACGATCTGTCAAACTCGAATGATGATAGCACCTCCAGTGCAAACTCTCGGATGGTTGGCTCTCTAATCGTCAATAACTGCCGCCAACCACCTGCTAAAATGAGATCCTCTACCTCATCAGCGAATTCATCTCCCTGCTGTAGATCTCGCAGTATAGTCGTGTCCAGGAATCGAGTCTATCCGAATAGGAGTCTAGACAAGCGCTCATAGCGAACCTGATGCTCTGGAATCACAAACCTCATGCCCTCAGTCTCAGGGGATGACTCACGCGGCTTTTTATCAGCTTGCTTCTTCGATCGAGGTGCCATAATCTGCAAAAATTTGAAACGAAATCAATCAAACAAGTTGATAAAATAATGCTGCAGAAATCCACACGGTCGTATGGAATTTCCGCACGCCCGTGTGGAACCACGGGGCATGAAAACCGCACCGCCGCGCTTCAAAAATCCAAAAATACAACTTAAAAATACTTCTAACTTCGTTCTAAACATCAATCATCTTTCTAATTGAAGAAACGAAGCATTATTAACCAGATTAATCGATGGAAACCATGAATTGGCAAATAAAATAATGAATAGGGCTTACCGATGAGATGGGATGAGAAAATGAAGAACCGGCCGGAAAACATTGTAGAAATTCTACCAAATTAGCGCTATGAAATCGGAGAATGATGTGATAGTGTTTCCAGACGAATAGAGGTCGTGAAGAGGGAGAGAAACTAATCTTCTTTAAAAAGAACTCTCAACCCTTGATGTTCTGTGCATCCACACGGGCGTGAGGTAATTAGCCACGCCCGTGCGCCCCACAGGAGAGCTTCACAGGGGCAGGTGCACGCCCCTGGGCACTCTCGGGAAAAACTTTCACTAACTTTGAACGATCTCACACAGGCGTGTGGAAAATACCCACGCCCGTGCGCTCGACCCACAGGGCAGACGCACGCCCTTGTGGCTTCTCTGGACACCCGAGAAAAATACCAAGTGTTCCACACCCCCGTGCGGAAATTCCGCACGGGCGTGGACATTCACATGCCCATCTCGCAGGGGCAGCCACACGCCCCTGTGTCTTTTCGGGATGGAGAGAACTCCTGTGCAGAATTTCGCACGGCCTTGTGGAAATTACCCACGCCCGTGCGTGTTTCACAAGGTCGCCCATAGGGGCGAGTCCACGCCCCTGTGTGCTCTCGGGATAATCCGGCCAACTCTGCAAGAATGCACACGCCCGTGCGGAAATTACCCACGGGCGTGTGACAGTCGCATGGTCATTCACAAGGGCGCACCCGCGCCCCGTGCCTTCTCCGGGTCGAGCTCGCGATGCGGCTCCACGCAGGCGTCGGAAATTCCACACGCCCGTGTGTTTTTCTCCGGATGACTTAGAAAAAAATCTGCGAGGCTCGCAAAAAAATTTACGAACATGTTTACACACTCGGAACCTACTCTATTATGCAAATTTTTACCGATGAAAAAAACATGAAATAGAGCTCAAACGACCATACTTCGCCAATTCCACTTGAAAACACACAATGACTTTAAAAACCCACAATAAAATCGTAGCACAAACATCATAAAAATCAAGACACCAACACTTAACAATTTATTCATGCAAACAACCTAATTAAAAATAAGAAAACAGTAAACACTTGGGTTGCCTCCCAAGAAGCGCTTGTTTTACGTCACTAAGCTTGACGTACCTTGTCTTGCCTCACGGGGGTTCATGAATGAAAGTTGCCCTCTTACCCATGGCTTGAAAGCATGATGTGCAGAGTCTCTTGAGGGTAGAGGGTGTATTATCGGGCTTGGGACCGCCTAGCAATGGTTCATCCAATTTCTTTGGTTCACGGATGTCTCCAACAGCCTTTGAGTGTTTCTGGTGGCGTCTCCTAACCCTCTTCATTTTCTGGAGCACCTTCTTCAAGATCCCCGGGGTAGATGGTACTTCTTCCGTCGATCCAAGCATCATTAAATCTTCATGTCCCTTTTCTTGGTTGAACAAACCTTTATACGGATCCGGATTGAATATTTCCTGCATGTATTCATCAACAATGTCATCAGTAGTGTCTAGAAAATATAAAGTATCATCGAAATCAAGAGAATGCCGCATGGCTTCAGCAAGGCGGTATGTGAGCTTGTCATCTCCAACTCTCAATGTGAGCTCTCCACCGTCCATGTCAATCAATTCTTTGAAAGTCCGCAAAAAACGGTCTCCCAAGTATCAAGGATACATCCGCATCCTCATCGACATCTAGCACTATAAAGTCAATCGGAAAAATGTACTTGTCCGCCTTGACAAGCACGTCTTCAATGATGCCTCTCGGATGTCGCACTGTTCGGTCCACTAGTTATAAAGTCATCCGAGTAGGCCTAGTCTCGCCCAAGCCTAGCTTTTGAAAGAAGGTGTACGGCATGACGTTGATACTAGCCCCTGAATCCGCCAATGCCATTTCCTCACCTAAATTGCTAATATTGCACGAAATGATGAAGCTTCCCTGGTCTTTCTTCTTGTTCGGCATGGTCTTTTGCAACACCGCCGAGCATGAAGCATCTAAAATCACTGAAGCACTCTCCTCCAACTTCCTTTTGTTGGTCAACAAGTCTTTCAAGAACTTCGCATACTTAGGCATTTGGGCCAATGCCTTAACAAAAGGAATATTAATGTGGAGCTGCTTGAACAAACTCAGGAACTTTTTGTATTGTTCATCCCCTTGGTCATTTTTCAATCTAGAGGAATAAGGGATTCTTGGTTTGAAAGGTGGGGGTGCCACCTCTTTCTCCTTGCTTGTTTCTTCTTCAACCTCTATAACCTCGGGTACGTGTTCTTTTGGCTTCTCACTCGGAAGCCTACCTTCAACCTCACGACCACTTCTCAAAGTGATCGCCTTCACGTGCTCTCTAGGATTGGTCTCTGTATTGCTCTGCAAGCTTCCATCTGGCCTTTCTGAGAGAGACTTCGCAATTTGCCGCACTTGATTTTCAAGATTATGCAACGAGGCGGTGTGGTTGCGAAGTGTAGACTCGACTGATTCAAACCTTGTATTTGCAGATTGTATAAATCTAGTCAAGTGTTTCTCTAGGTCACCCATTCGGGTTTCCAAACCTGAGACTCTGTTTTCCACCTGAGGGGCTTGTTGTTGTTGTTGGAAACCCAGTGGCCCCATGGCCTTTTGTGGACCTTGATTACTCAATGAGAAATTGGGATGATTCTTCCAACCCGGATTGTAGGTATTCCTATATGGGTTTCCTTGAGGTCTCATGTCATTACCTACAAAATCAACATTCTCCACCGAAGAAACATCACCAATAGAGATCGGGCAATCGGCATGTTCTCCACCACACCCGGTGCAATTAGTCACGACCGCCACTCTATTTGAAGTTAGAAGATCTAACTTCTTACTCAAATTTTCCACTTGGGCCGCCAATGAAGTTACCGCATCTATCTCATGGAGACCGGCCACCTTTTTCTTCTCCCTACCATTCCATTGGTAGCTATTTAACCCCATTTCTTCAATCAACAGACGGGCCTCATCGGGGGTCTTGCTACCTATGGTACCTCGTGCTGTCGCATCCAAGAGTTGCCTTGTACTCGGGTTCAAACCATTGTAAAAGGTTTGAACAATCATCCACTCCGGGAATCCGTGTTGCAGGCACTTTCTCAGGAGCTCCTTGAACCTTTCCCATGTCTCGAATAGAGACTCCAATTCAAGCCCGAGACAAAGGATGAGATCTCGTTCCTAAGATTTGCTTGATTTTTACGGGGAAATAACGAGCTAAAAAGCTTCCACCATCTCCTCCCACGTGGTAATTAACGCTCTAGGTAACGAGTGTAGCCATTGCTTCGCTCTCCCCTTTAGAGAAAATGGGAAGGCTCTCAATTTGATGGCATCATCCGTCACCCCATTTATCTTCAGCATATCACACACCTCGAGAAAGCTCTCTATGTGACTGTTTGGATCCTCATCAGCCAAACCATTGAATTGTGCGGATTGCTGCAACATGTGGATGAATGTCGGCATCAACTCAAAGTTCTAAGTTGTAATCGGGGGACGCACAATACTCGATTGTGTCCCCAACACTGAAGGTCTGGCATTGGATAATGTTCATTGTTGCTCATTCTGTTCTGCCATATTTTCAGATTCTTCTACTTCCAAATCAGCTGGATTAGAATGTTATTGTACAGGCTCTTTCCCTTTTCTTCTAAGTGTACGTTCAAGCTCAGGATCTCCTTCAATCAATGTTGAGGGATTCCCTCGGGTCATAACCTGGAGCTGCACCCAAAAAGAAGGAAAAAGAAATCAAAACGACGATAGAATAAGAAGATAGGAAATAGAATGTATGGTGAAATAGCTAAGAAAACAAAGTGCAAAGTATCTCTAAACGCCTATTCCCCGGCAACGGCGCCAAAAACTTGACAAGATCCCCTTACGTATATCCCGCAAGTGCACGGCTTTATCGAAGTAATAATCCCGGATGAACGGGTATCGAACCACAGGGAATAGGGAATAAAAATACTTAATTCGATTCTTAGCTATGTGAAAGATCAATGATGATAAGTGTGACAATGATTCAATTCTCAACAATAAAAACAACAAGTAAGAGAGCAAAAGTAAAGAAGGGGGTAAGGCAATCGATAAAGGTGGGGTACCCGGATAATGCTCCGCCTAGGATAATTGTTTCAAATGAAAGAACCCTCTATTATGCTTCCTAATCAATGCAATGGTGAGTCGTGGAAATCTTTAATTACATAGTCCCAAATCTAAGGTCAACTATGCCTAACTCTATAAATGTCCCGGAGGAGAGATTGGATAACCTCTCAACCTCGCACTCACATAGAGTTGCAATGAGCTCTAGGGATTCCAAGTGATAAATCTCTTCCTAATTATAGACCCTAACCCTTTGGTCCGGTGGAAGGTCCCCTAACCACGATTAAGCCCTAGATACTAAGATCACCTCAACGCTTCACTCCGTTGCACGCGCAACTAAGCCCGCGACGGAAGTTCATCCCTTAGACCATTCACTTTATTATGGCCGCAAAGAACTCGAGGAACGGAGGTAGAATCTATCACGTCGGAAGGGAAAGGGGACGCTCCTGTACCTCTCGACTCACCCTCTCAACCCTCTCCAACCTAGCTTTGTCTAACGCTCGTGGTGTGTCACTCACTCACAAGGTTACCAACGAGAACTCTCAACCCTAGTATCACTCTAGGGAAAATGTTCATACAATCAAGCATTCAAGGTTGGAACTCACAATAAACATAAATTAATTGAAAACATAATAAAGAGATTCAATGAAACGAATACATCCTAGGGTTCACAAATACCCAAGTACCCACTAGGGGTTTAGCTCTCCATGGAGCTAAGTACAATCAAAGAAATAGAATGTAAAAGCAATGAATCCATAAAGAAACTCCCTCGATAGTCGTGTCGATGGTCTTGTGGAAAGTCCTCTACTCATCTTCCAAGGATTCTCTCGTCCAGTATAGGATATGCCTCGACGGAAGCTCCCCTACCAACCTTCTTCCTAAGGAATGACGATGTCGGAGCCGTAGAACCTCTCCAAAGCCTTGCCCAATATCCCTCAAAACCCTAGCCAAATCCCTCTCTCAAGTTGGGGAAAAGATGGAGAAAAGAATACTAAAATCGGGGCTGATTCGGCTTTAAATATTGCTGGAATCGGGCGACTACACGGGCGTGGATGCTTCACGCGCCCGTGCGGAATTTCCACACGGGCGTGGATAATTTCCACACGCCCGTGTGGATTCTCTGAACTCCTGTTTTTCTCGATCGGTACGTGAGCGAGTCTGCTACTGATGACTTTGCACTGAATAGCTTCCCGAATCCATACTTTCATCGGAGTAGCATAAGCGGACACACGTTCACGTCGTGGATCACTTTCTTCTTCAATGCTAGGCAAGTTGGTGGAGCTCTTGTTCTATGTGCATAAATCGGAATGCTCGAGTGTGACTGCCTTTGTGCCCCTCAAATGGATGTGCCAAACTCGAATACTAGGAGGTTGGCACACACTCTAGCATCTCACATCCAACCTATGTCTTCGCGTTTGGACCTTAGCAAGATTTCCTCCAAAATCGGTGCATTGTGATCCACATTGGCTTATTTCCTTCATACTCGGCCTCACAATCCCTACCCGCATGAAAGTAACATAGAAACACACATATTAGTGTAAAAAAACACGAGAAAAGTAATGCTCAACATAAGGAATGAGCGCTCAGCATTCATATCGCACAAGCACTTATCAAACTCCCCACACTTAAGCTTTTGCTTGTCCTCAAGCAAAAAAAATTAAAAACGTTATGTGTATCAATGAAGAAAATATTGAAAGTGCTTGGCCTTAGGTTCACCAAAGTATACAAAGAGAGCATTCTACAAGTAAGGGAAATTTCAACACTAAATACGAAAAAATCAATGCTCTAGCTAAAACCTTGAATCAAAAAGGATACAAAACCCGAAATCGTGTACGTGTGTGAACTCACTCAAGTCAACCCAAAGTATACTCCTCAAAGTTCTAAGTACAAGGGACTTATTTATCTACGAAAGCGACAACAATTTCAAAGATGGTAGTAGCTTCACACATCCTCTAAGGTAGCCCTCTCCAAAGCGACCGCTTAGGTGGCTTTCACACTTTCGAGGTGGTTGCTCTTTCTACCGGAATGGTAGTTTTCACTCATCCTATGAGATAGCTCTTTTTCTCATTAGGGCATAGCTAGTATCCGACTTATGAGAGTAGCTTCATACTTCATAGGTGGTAGCTCTTTCCACCCAACAAGCACAAATAACCAATAAAACTAAACCTTTTTTTTTCTTTTTTTTTTTTTTGGAATTCAACACAAAAAACGACTATAACTAGTCCCTTTAACATCAAACTTGAGTTTCCAAAAGAGTTTAATAAGTGAGTAGTGTAACAAGTATAAATCGGGCAAAAATTCCTAGACATTCAAGCAAAACTAGGGCATGAAAACATTCAATGTTAGAAAATCTCCTAAACACCAGAATACAATCCTTGCAACTAAAGTGAACCGCCATTGTCTATGTGAGCATATATCAATCAAGAACAATAGAAAAGAATGTGTGCATTATGAAACTCCCCCCCCCCCACACACACTTAAGTTGTACATTGTCCCCAATGTACACATGCAAGCTCACTCAAAAAATATATCATTCAAAAAGCAAATGTGGGAGAAGCAATCAAAACAATACTCCCCGACTCCTAGTTTTTGCGTTTGATGAAGCTAATTCCATGGGGGTAGTGTTACGACGGGTTGTGAAGCTCACACGGCTAAGTTCCTAAGCACCTTGCCCGTGCCCATGACTAAGTCTCAATTCCCAAGAAGACAAGACCATCTGCACACATACACGAGGTGGTTCAGTGAAGCTCAATAAAAGCAAAAATAACTCGAGTATATATAAAAAGATAGACAATGAATACAACTCGAGATGCAAAATGAAAAATAAACTCGGAAGGAGAATCCTTTACGAGTGAACAAATCTAAAAATAAAATGCATAAAAAGAAAAAAAGAACTGAAAGTCAAATGTCGGTGTCAGCCCTCGGGGCTCGGGGTCTCTGCGAGTGCTGCTGGTGAAGATTCACATGGTGGGTCCACCGGTGCCGGGGTAGGGGATGAGGGTGCTGGAGGAACTGAGGGGGCCTGAGGAGTCCTCGGCAGCAGGACAAATGATGAGGCGATGTCTCGTTCTAAGATCTGCTGTAGTAAGTCAAAATGTGCCATGAACTCTGTGTACTGAGTGGCCTGCGTAGCCCTAATCTCTGCAATCTCGGCTAGCGCCTCCGCTACCTCAGTCCGTACTACCCCCAAAGCGCTCTCGAGCCTCTCAAAGCGATCATAAGCTCGAGATGGTGAAAACATACGCACGGGGGATGGCTCCTCTGCCACTGGAGGTGCCTCGGTCTCCATCGGTGCTCGCTGAGGTTCGGGAGCAGGCTGAGATGCCCTGGTTTCATCACCCTCATCCTCGGCTATCTCTGGAGCGGGTATAAAAACATAAGACCTCAATTAAAACATTGCACCTCCTAACCCAAATAGCACAGTGCAACAAGAAGATAATTAAATTGCTAAAACATTACTAATTAACCCTTGAAGGATAAAATATACATCTACATACACAACAACATCCATATATACATGTGTACACAGCACACACACACACACACAACCATCAAAAGTGAAAGTTGGTATTGCTAACACCATAAAAAGGAAAACTATGCTTTGATGGTCATTAGATCCGTACTAACATAAAGGCATACATATCTAATGAAACATCAATATAGCTTAAAGCACTCACATATACATCAACTTAGCCTCCATGTAAATAAGGATTTATAAAAAAATAAAACATGACCAGGCCGAAACATAGAGAAGTAAAGCTTGCATGAATTCACTGCACCACGCTTGTAACACAAGCAAGTTTAACATTCTAGTAACATGCTTTCAACATCACTAGCATTAAAAACTATAAAGCCATATTTAACAGAAGAACTTAAAAGAACAAGAAGGACCTACATACAAAGAACCTCTAACATACAACACCAACAACAGCCTACACTGCCTAACAAGACAACCACAAGGCACCAAAAAAACAGATGATAGCCTAACCTTGAATTTGGAAGTCCCTGGGATCCTCGTTTGACAATCGGAAACAAGAGAACCTCTCGATTCTCCCACCACAACGCTATAGAGATGATAGGGAGAAGACTGCGAAGTTATCCCTTTTAATAAAATTTAAAAGATCACGCAAGTGGGAGGTTGCCTAAAATGTGGGTGGATGGTTATGAAAGGATAAGATAAAATTTTGAAAGAAACTAATTAAATTAAATTTAAAAAAAAATAAACAGGAAGATAATTTAAAAGAGTGGGGTCCACAACCACAAATTCCTTGCAATGAGTTACAACCACTGCCCAAACTCGGCCACGTATTCCATGGGGACCACCAAACTTGGGACATGAGTCAAGCTCTAAAATTTAAAATTCAAATAATACAATTTTTCCTAAAACCCCACTTAGGATTCTGACTAGATCAATAATATTAATGTGGAAAAACCTACAACTTTTGCCCAAGATCAATCAAAGGATGCTTCTTTGAAAAGAAGAGTAGAACAATTGGAGATTGTATCCAAGAAGATGAAGGAAAACACTAAAAAGACAATAAAAGTAAGAGAGAGAAAAAGTATTGAGCCAAGTAGCTAGGGAACTAATGGATAATGATGCCTAAGAGTCTTCTATTTCTCTATTCTCAATAAAACTCGGCTTTTAATATTGAATTAATTTCAATAGCAGCCAAGTTTAGGATAACTTATTAAAGGATTAGCTTCAAATAGCTAATTTGTATCTTCTCTTAATTGAAATTTGTAGATGATTAGATATGTAAGGTGTTTGGGTCCCCAACCTTGCTAGCCATTTCTCCCACATTTGAGCCTAATTGAACTACAAACACCATTGGAAAAGACTATCATAGGAGTGATCACTCCCTTAGCGATCCATGCGGCACTTGATTGACATCTCCCTCGACCATGTCAAACTTTCCCTAAAGCTAGTCAAATAGCTGTGATGTTTGCAACCTTGACCTTGTTGACCAAGTTGACTAGAGTTATTTCTATTTTTTTCCCTTTGACTGTTTGACTGAATTATGGGATTCCTGACACTGTTTCACCTCAACCTTGCTTCTCACCTAGCTGGCTTCTTCCCCCGTGATGCTTCGGTCTTGTCGTGGTTGGTGGGAGAGGCATCCTCCTCCTTCTCCTTCTTCTTCTTCTTCTTCTTCTTCTTCTTCTTCTTCTTCTTCTAAATAGCAACCTTTCTTTGAGTTTGGACTGAAGAGGTAGCAACCTTCCTTTGAGTTTCAGATTGAAGAGGCCAGCCATGAGGAGGATCTCGGAGTTGCAGCGCTTTGGGTTCGGTAGCGGCGAGGGAGGTTGGAGATTCACCATTTCTTTCTTCATCAAGCTTCAGGTTAGCATCTAAGGTGGTTGTGGATGAAGCTTCTTGTTAGATTTTACTTCTAAGCTTGGTTTCATGCATCCTTGAAGCCTATCTGGTGTTGTTTGTGTCCATCTTGGTTGAATTATTCTGCCAGCATGCTTAAACTTTAGAGAGTATCACATTTAATGATCTTGCTTTGTGGGTATATGTATATATCTTGTATGTGTAAATGGAAGTGTATGGGACCTTAATCTGTTTGATGATTTTATTTTGTCAAAAGCATGATTGTTGTATTGCTTTGTTAGCCTTGAAACTTCTTAATTATGAGTAGATGGTTGAAGGCTTGAGGTTGTGTTAAGCTTGCAACTTAGTCAAATTTTCGGGTTACTGTTCATGTGTCACCTAATACCTTGAGTTAGCAATGAGAACCTTATGAGTGGGAGTAAACCTTGGTTGTTGACTTTAGATCCTTGCTTAATTATTTAGATGAAAGCTTTCATGCTTGTAAACTTGGGAACTTTGAGTATGCAGCCATTATTATTTCAATTGTTAATATTATTCACACTTTGGTCTAAGCATGACCTCTTGTAATCTTGACATGTTAGTTTATTATTTTTGTTATGTATTTAATTCATGGTTATAGTAACCTGATGCCTTAGTTTGTTTGAAATCCTCTTTGTGTAAACTTGGGGTTGATTGAATTTGTGTTAGTTTAATCATTTTTAAGGATGTCCTTAATTTTAACTTTAATGGGGTTTAAGGCTGGACAGCATGTGAGTTTGGTTATGCATGGGATCTTGACATTTAATATTTAATCCTCTAAAACCTTCTAGACTCTAAGTGCTTTAAGATATATCATTGTTGGCATTAGCTTGACATCTAGATCTAGTCTTTACAAGCACCCTTGTCAGCATGCTTTCTGAAATTTCTATTTGCTTAAATATCTACAACTATAGGTTTTGTGAACTTGTGTGGCTTCCAGAAGCATAGTTATCATGCTTTATGATTATCTCACTCATGCGAATATATATGTGTAGAACTTTAATTGCCATCTTTGAACCTTGCATATCAGGTTGTCATTTTTATACATAGGTATATGACTGTGCTCGACTTATCATGCAAAGATTGTAAATTCTTCCTCTGGGCTTTAGTTGTAACTAGGCCTGGCCCAAGACTTAATTCTAAGTATAGCTTTTGTTGGTTAGATCTCGTAGCGAGCCCTAGTTCGCGGGACTTGGTGAACCCGACTCTGTAGCTCGGAGCCAGGTAGGCTCTCGCACCTGCAAATTCCGTATTTTTGACAATTATTATGTATTTAAGTTATTTCATTATTTTCATAATTTTATTTAATTATTTATTTACTTACTTGTCATTTATTTATTTATTTATATATTTTATTTATTCAGTATTTTCTCTTTCTGTATTTCATATTTCTGCGGTTTTTAGTACATTTCCATTCCTGGCTCGCCCAGCTAGGAGGAGTAAGTCCTAGCCATGTGCACATGTTTTCTGTAGTAGCGCTATCCCCCGACTATGGTCGAAGATCCAGCTTCGGCTGTTGATATTTTGTTCTGTTCTCTCCCGACTTCAGAGTCGATGATCCAGCCTCCTGCTGTCGATTTCTGTTATTAGCCAGGGAGATGTACATGACTATTTCTACGTGATTTCTATATTTTCGGATTATTTCTGTATTTTGAGTATTTTCTGCATTCTGTATGAATTATGATCTATTATTCTGCAATATCTGCTTTATCTGTTGTTTCTGCGATCCTACTGGACCCTCGTGGCTCATACACTCTGTGAATTCTGTTCTCGCAGGAGAAGATCAAGTCTAGGATCAGGGGTGTCTAGGAGTCACATTTTCTGCTTTTATCAGCATCTCTGTATTACCCTTTTGTGAGTGTAAGGCTTGTATTCTGACTGTATTTGTGTTTTGCAAACTGTTGGGTTGTATTTATATTCTGTAGGGTTGCTAAAGCCTGTACTTGTAGTATTTTAGTTCCCAGTATCCTATTTGTGCTTCTGTATTACTGTTCATATTCTGCTTGTTAGGGTTGACTCTGACCATGTCAAATTTGAGGCCTTGCACCCAGTGGAACCCAGTCCCATTGGATGCGATCGATCTGTCAGCAAGCCCGGCTGTGGGGCTGGGGAGTGACAATAGCTAGCGTAAGTGTTAGTAAGAACTAAAAGGTATCAAGGTTTATGAGATAAAATTTTCGAAGACTTTATATTAACTTGCAATGAGTTTACAATCAAAACCTTAGAAATTCATACAATCTAAGTGGTCGTCCCCCACCCTTTAATGGAAGTTATGGGGTTATTTATAATTAAGCCCCTTATAAACGTAAGAACCTTCTACCAACTCTGACATTGGGAATATTCAAGATGTGTGCAGCCCATCCAAGAGTATGGTTGAGTACACAGTTCTATTCTTACACATGGCTTAGTCACCAACCAACTCTGCCATTGCCATGCATGACCCATAGCTATGCATGGATAGGTCAGGGTGCAGAGCACCAACCCCGCGCTCGCAATCCCTTCGCACAAGTTTTTTAATCAGGGCATGCAACACCAGCCCACCCATGCTTGATCATGTGGCTCAACCAAAGGTCTTGGTTTTGTCGAAGCCGCTTCCCATTCATGCTAGATCAAGTCAATTAACTGTACAAGGAACCACACCCGCAATTTGTTTGACTCAGTTGACTGACCTCTCCCTTAGCGAGTCTCAACCATCATTCTCAGTAAGGCACCAACCTTGCTGAGCACCATATGACCCTTTTACATAGGGGTGAGCAAAAAATCCGGATCCGATGATCCTATCCGATATCCGGTTTTTTTACCCGAATTTTTTGGGTACCCAATCCGAAAAAGAGTGTCGGGTACCCGGTCTGAATTTTTAAGGTGAAAATCGGATCGGATACGGGTCGGGAGAAATTAAAAACCGGGTATCCGAATTCGATTAGGTTTTTAATATATTCATTTATATATATATAATTAGATATAATAAATTTAAATTTTATATGGTTTAAAAAGTAAAAAAGAAAAAAAAAATCCTAATCCCTCATTTAAACCCTTTAGTTTAAATTTTCCAAATCCCCCATTTAAACCCTCTAAGATATTTTTTTTCCTTTTTTACTTTTTAGACCATATAAAATTTAAATTTATTATATATATATTAATAAATGTAAAATTTTACAAGGACGTAAGTAGAAAAAAAAATTAAAATCCCTTGTTTAAATACTTAAAGAGTTACTTATATAGTTACATTATTATATATATATATATATATACATATTAATAAATTTAAACTCTTATAGGGTTAAAAGTAAAAGGAAAAAAATTTCAAATCTTTATGTCTAAGATCGGTGAAACTCTTTATTATTTTTTTGAATTTTTTTGTGGGGAGAATAATGTAAGGTTTTAATCCTCTTTATAACTTACAAGTTTCTCATATTTGTTTTTTTTATGAATGTTGATGTTCTTATATAAAAAAAAATCCATGGAGTAGATGAAACTTAATTTGGATCCGGATATCCGATATCCGATCCGGTTTAAACCGGGTACCCGATTTTTAGTATCCGGTTTAAACCGGGTCGGATACGGGTCAAGCTTTTGCCGATCCGAAAAATCGGGTACCCGATCCGGTTTAAAAAACCGGGTCGGGTACCCGGTTTTGCTCACCCCTACTTTTACATACCACCCCACTAGAAGAGCTAATGTATTTTTGGATTGGCCTTTTAAAAACTGCCATAGAATTGTTTTCCCGAACTCACCTCCAACTACAGGAGACCTTTCCATTGCACCAAGAAGAAGTTCACCAATTCTTCTTGCTCTTACTTCCACCCCTGCTATCAAGGATCCACTTTACCTCCCAAAGGAACTCCTTGTGTATCATTGAGAATGCTTGCATGGAATTGTTCATGTTAGAGTTCATAGTGTCATCATGGCAAAGTTTCAGAAAGCTCACATGAAAGGTACAGTGTAGCTTCAACAAGAGGCTCAGTCAATAAGAAACATTCCACATTTTTTGGCAATCTCAAATAGCCCATCATATCTTGAGACCAAGCCCTTGTGCACATCCTTTCGGTGTAATGTTTTTCACACCTGTGAACTTAACTTTAGGCACACACAATCTCCAACATGGAATTCCAATATCCCTTAGCTAACATATTTTTCCATTGCCAAGAAGTTTGGCTAGGCTATCATTTGTTTTCTTAATCATCTCTTACCAATTAAGGGAAAAGTGATAGGTAGCGGGACACATGCCACTAGTCCGCTAGTTGGTGATCTAGTGTGAGGTAAGAGGCTAATGCCCGTAAGCTAACTTGAAGGGGATATTGTTTGTGGATTAGAATTTACTTAAGTTGTAAGAAAACTGAGCTACATTAAGTAAATCAAGAAGATTCTTTTGTGAAGCCGATACATAGTGGAAGAGATACTCTAGCAAGGCATTAATCTTCTCTATCTGCCCATATGTCTGAAGATGGTTAGCCATGGAGAACTTGAGTTCAGTGTTCAGCAAACCGAATAATGCCATCAAAACCCACTTAGTAAATCGAGCATTCTGGTAGGTCTATATATCCTTTAACACATTAAAATACTTGAAAATATGTTTCAAGAATAGTCCTATGGCTAGATTCATAGGAAATGTTGTTGGAGTCAGGATGAAGATGGTATATTTCATAAATCAATCAAGAACGACCATCGCCGATGACATGTCATTCACCATGGGGAAGCCTATTATGAAACTCATGGAAGTGGACTCCTAAGGCTAGTCTAAGGCTGGCAGAGGATAAAGAAGACTACTTCTCACCTTCTTTCTATCTTATCCTGTTGGCAAACATAACACGACTTTGTATAAGTTTCTAAATCTTTCTCTATGTTTGGCAAATAGTAGTATCGAGATAGCAAGGCCTTCTTTCTTTTGGGCCAGGATGCTAGCCCAACGAACATCATGAGTTTCTTTCAACAAATCATCTCACGGATGGCCTCTTTTTGGGACATGGAGTTTAGTATCATTGGCGAAAAGTAACACATCCTCCACCTATTATTTGCGCATTACATTCTCTTAGGATTTTTTAATCAGCTTTAAGTAATAAGGTTCCTCCTTTGCCACCTTCCAAGTTTCTCCCATCAAGTCTATCTTCACTTAAGATACACCAACAATATACTCCACAACCTACTTCCAACTCAAGCATCAACGACTTGGTTATGCCTTCCAGGTTTATACTGTCTTCTACAATTTTGCTTATCTTGGAGATAACTTCTTTTGCATGGTGAAGTATGTGTTGGGAACATTATCTAGTTTAATCACAAATATAGTGCCCAACAAATAAACATGTCATAGTTGAAGGTAATGCACCATCACTAGCATTTCTTTCTCATAGGCCAAGTACCTCAACTTACCCTCCTTAAGCTTGCAGCTTTCACTAGCCACTAGGTGCCCCTTTTCCACAAGGTCTCTACCCATAGCCTTTTTTTTAATGCATATATGTGTAGTTTAACAAATAATATGAAGTTAGAAAGATTTAAGATTAGCTCATATGATATAGCAGTCTTTAACTTATTGAAAGTAATCTGCTTCTACTCCTTCTAGCCCAATCATTGGTTCTTCTTTATGAGGTCAATAAGGAAGGTCATCATCTTTGAATATCCTTGATGAACTTGCAATAGTACTTGGCCAATCATATGAAAAAGCACAACTCCATATATATATATGTGTGTGTGTGTGTGTGTGTGTGTGTGTGTAAAACAAAGCTGTGAGCTTCATTTTTTTTTTATGTATGTATAAAGCTCAAAGAACATTACCACTGCCTTGCATTCATAAAAGCATATTTGCAAAATAAACAAATTTCAAAAACACTAGTGTGTCCATTATACACATTGTATAAAAGCATCCATATTTAGTACATGCAACCTAATTTTTTGGATCAATTTGATCTCCATACATTAAACATGTCCGTAGCCATGTATAGCCTAAATTAGGTCCACCGATCAGTTGCCTCAATAGCTGTAATGCTATCGTTATCCTCTTCGGTGCTCTCCTCAAATATTACATTATTCACTTCATCCTCTGTAGGGTCTTCTGTCATTTCTCTTCAAATAAAATTGTGGAGTAAACAACATGCATTAATGATATGCCTTTGAGTGATAATATTGTAAAAACTTGGACTTGCTAAGATCTTCCAACGAATTTTAATAAGCCCAAATGTCCTCTCGATCACATTTCTAGCTGCAGCATGCTTCATATTAAAAAAACTCTTGAGCTGTATTTGGTTGCTGACCATTAGCCCAAGAGCTTAAGTGATATTTCTGACCTCTAAAAGGTGCAAGAAACCTGGGTGAATTTGCATATCCAGCATCGACCAAATAATAACAACCTAGACCACAAATGAGCAGTTGATGTTAGCTAGTGGTTTTTGTTAAAAACATTTTCATTACTAATGTTATCTTCAATTGAAGAACACATTTTATTTACTATTTGGAACCTTTAGACTGTTGGGCTTTGTAATGGCATCCCTAAGAACTCGGTCGTCATGTATTGAGCCTTCCCAACCGGACAAGACATATATAAATTGCATGTCTTGACTGCAAACACCAAGCACATTTGTAGTTATTTCAGATTTTCTTGTTCTATATCTTGGTCGATCAACTTTTGGCTCATTGACATGAATATGTGTTCCATCTAATGCTCCAAGACAATTCTACATTGGTGAAAACAAATTATTACTAACAAGTAATCTACTATATTTTTTTAATCCAAATAACATGAATTTAGTAATATCACCTTAAACATTTTCCACCTATAATCATCTAAATTTTCAAGAATGGGTTTAGGTTTCTTCAACAGGACACCATGGCAAAGGATAATTGATTTCAAAACTGCATGGAAGTGTCTGCTAACTTTATCATCCGATCGGACAAAGTCAAATTTAATTATCCTATTTTTCACATGATGGGCCACAATGTTTAGGAACATTGCTATCATTTCCTCTACCATGACATTTTTTATACCGCGTAGCCCACCGGTAATTATCAATAATCGACATAGTTATGAAAACAACGTCGATCCATGCGCACTTTATCAATACACTTTATGTCACTTTCGTAAACTGCCCAATAGAGATACTCATGTTGTCTATGGCATCTAGTAGATGTTGACTCAATCTCATAATGGATCACATTTTATCTATCACTTTCTTCACTTATTACACATACAGTGATAATGATGTTCATGGCCAAAAATTACATGCATACATCATGTACTTGTTCCACTTGGACATCTTCCATATTTCCATTATCCATAGCTAACAAAGAAAACAATATTCATTTTGTAAGAAACTTATTCATGTCGAAGAAAACAGCAAATAGACATTAAAATTTTAATTTGTAATAGTTCCATAACACATATGACACAGTTTGTTTTGCATTGGAGACGCACGTAAGGTGTAACAAAATGTTGATCTGGGAAGTATGCGTCGCAGTCGGGAAAGGCGGTCGGTCAACTTTGGAGTCTCACCGTGTGACCATGGCAGATGGATTTGTCATTATAAAAAAGCCCCAGGGGTGAAGTTTCATCAGAAACGCATGACTAGATCGGGAGATTACCGGAGCTCATCCTTGTAATCGGTTAATGTCGCGCCGGCGCCGCTGAGGCCATCCAGGCGACGGAGGCATCCCGGCCAGGTGCCCCCGCCCCATCATTTAGTATCACATGAAAACCCCTAGGGCAAAGTTTCATAGATTTTAGATGAGCGTAGCCAATGTTTGATCGGGGGAGTATGCGTTGACGTCGGGACGGGCTGTCGGTCGATGTTGGAATCTTGCCGCAGGACCATCACAGATAGATTTGTCATAAAAAACCCCAAGGGTGAAGTTTCATCAAAAATGCATGAGTGGATCGGGAGATGACCGGAGCGCGCCCGTGTGGTCGTGTGACGTTGCGCCGACGCCGCCGAAGCCGTCCGGGCGACGGCGGCATCCCGGCCGGGTGCCCCCGCCCCATCGTTTGGCATCACATGAAAACCCCTCAGGCAAAGTTTCATAGATTTTGGATGAGCGTAGCCAATGTTTGATCGAGGGAGTATGCGTCGCCGTCGGGATGGGCGGTCGGTCAACTTTGGAATCTCACTGTGGGACCATGGAAGATGGATTTGTCATCATAAAAAAACCCCAGGGGTGAAGTTTCATCAGAAACGCACGACTGGATTGGGAGATTACGGAACGCACCCTTGTGATCTGGTGATATCGCGCCGGCTCTGCAGGGCCATCAGGGCGATGGCGGCGTCCCGGCCCCGCGCCCCTGTCCCATCGTTTGGCATCAAATGAAAACCCCTCGGGCAAAGTTTCATAGATTTTGGATGAGCGTAGCCAACATTTGATCAGGGGAGTATGCGTCGCTGTCGGGATGGGCGGTCGGTCAACTTTGGAAGCTCGCCACGGGACCATGGCAGATGGATTTGTCATTATAAAAAAACCCCCAGGGGTGAAGTTTCATCAGAAACGCACGACTGGATTAGGAGATTACCATAGCGCGCCCTTGTGATCAGGTGACGTCGCACCGGCGCCGCCGGGGCCGTTCCGGGTGATGGCGGCATCCCGGCCCTACGCCCCCGCCCCATCGGTCGGCATCACATGAAAACCCCTCGAGCAAAGTTTCATAGATTTTGGATGAGCGTAGCCAATGTTTGATCGGGGGAGTATACGTCGACGTTGGGATGGGTGGTTGGTCGATGTTGGAATCTCGCTGCGGGACCATCGCAGATCGATTTTTCATCATAAAAAGCCTCCAGCGGTGAAGTTCCACCCAAAACGCACGAGTGGATCGGGAGATGACCGGAGCGCGCCCGTGTGGTCGTGTGACGTGAAAGATGGCAATAAAAATCCAGATTTTAAGGAAATTTTGAATTTTTTTTTTTCCTTCTTTTCTCTGCTTACTGTCAAACATACCCCAAATAACTGAACCAAATCGAGATATTAAATGCATAAATACATAGAAAACAATTTTCCATTTCTCATACATTAAACTCAGGGGGAAAAAATCTAGTTTTTAAATACTTTGGTTTTCTTGTTTATGTCAAGGTATATGTAGGTTTCTTGAATAAGGATGAATTACATGTTGAAATTTCAGCTTTTCTATTGAACTAGGATGAAGTGAAAGGCTCATGCAGACATTGCTTTGTTAATGTACAATGTTGCAGTAACAGCTTTGTTCAAGGTATTAGTTAGAATATGTGGGTGTGAACTCTAGTCAAATAGTATGAACTTCAAACTATTATACTGAATAGATGTGACCTTTTTTATATTTAAGCACGTCCTTGTTTTAACTATTAAAAAGATATAAGAACTTAATATCATATTTATTATGTAGTTTGAGCCAAATAAAAAAAAACTAAAAACATGATAATGGTATTAATTAAATCAAAATTAATAAATTAAAATTTATGGAGTTATCTAATCAGTTGTAAGTTGGATTTTTATAAAGATAATATATATATAAATTTTTAAAATAATTTTGATAATTCTTTTAAAGAAGATCCGTTTAAAATATCTCACTAAATTAAGATTATTGTTAATACATGAATATGTGATAATTTTATAAAAAAATATCATCCTAAACTGGTCATTTGAGTCAACACAAAATTATACAATTTATATTCTTTATCTATCCAATATCCTTTTCGATTATGGTTGAGAATTTTAAACATGAAGGTTTTAACTTTTTAATATCTAATAGTACTTGTACTAAGATTTGATTTTTTATTTTGTATTATTAACACTTAAGATAAAAAATAATAATTTATTAAAGAAACATCATATCAATTGGTGTCGTGGTGTAGTTGGTTATCATGTCAGTCTAACACATTGGTTAGCGTTTTCTCTCAATCCATACTTCAAGGTTACCAACATTGCCCCATTATATACTAAAGTATCCACTAGTACTATGCTAATAATCCTAGCCATAAAAGAAAAGTTAATTCCTATACTAGTCTGAGAATCTTGTACACCCTGTTAAAGCTAATTCATAAAAATCTAATGTCATACTCATCACTCTGATAAATTCCCAATATCTAAAATTCAAGTAAAATGTTATAAGAATAAAAAACAACACTTTCATCAATTATATAACCAAAGAATCAAGATGTCAAAGACCCATTCAATTTCAAATACTATGGAAATTTTCTACACTAGATCTAGCCATCAAAGCAAACTGCGTGAACCTTATCTTTAATAAACAAACAGATTTCAAAAACAAAACAAAAAAAAGGAATTTTAATTATAATATACAATCACAAGATACTCACAGACATACACATAGATAAATAATCAAAATTTGACAGAATACTAGATCTATACCTTGTGCCTAGAAAAGAGATCGTACAACAATAGGACCGACGAGATCTAGAGCCGATTGGTGATGCCCCAAGCCTCCGTGATCTGCTGCACCGACCACTCACTAGTAACCCAATAAAAAGCCCAAATATTATCAATCACAAAATCCATTGACTATGATAAAATAAAATCAAAGAAGCTTGAAATGAAGGAAGGAGAAGTACCTCTTGGAGGAGCAGGAGGGTGCGAGAGAGCAAAACTGGTGACCGACGATGAGGCACTGGATTAGACAAGGGTTCGACTGGAGTAGAGTTTGGCTGCCGAAGAATGGGAAAGAAAAAGAGAGAAAGAGAGAAAGAGAGTATTTATATATGCTAGGGGTATATTAGTAATTTTATGACTAAGGCATACTTCTCCCCCTATTTTTAGGTGGAATAGATGCCTTTCCTAGGAGTAATCTTTTTCCCATGCATGGAGGCAACCCATGCCTTTCCTGGTTACTAAATAAGAGTTTGGGAATGAGATTCCCATTCCCAAGCCCTCAATCTATGATCCAAACATCCCCTAAGTGTAAGAAAGAACTCAAAGGGGCCAAGGTATAAAAGATAAAAACTTAAAACTCGCTACTAATTTGAGAAAAATTTACAACCAAGACTGTAAGTCTTCATGCAATCCAAAGGACCACCCTCTCCAAAGGAAGCCATAGGGGTTTAGTTCCTTACAACAATGAGGGGCGTTCATTTCAGGGAAAGTAGGGGGAAGTGAGGGGAAGTGAGGGGAAGTGGTCTGACTTCTCCCACTTTTGGTGTTTATTTGTGATGAAGTGAGGGAGTGGTACTTCCCCCACTTCCGACTGAAGTGAATTTTGAATTAAGCTCACTTCAGTATTTTTTTTACTGAAGTGAGGGGGAAGTGAGTCAATCTATAAAAATCAACTTTTTTTTCACTTCTAAAATCTTTTTTGAACTCATAGAACTTCATCCAACACCTAAATATTTCGGTTCTACTCTCACTTTCTGACAAATAAACACATAAGTCTTAAAAGTGATATCACTTCCCCCCACTTTAGGGAAGTGACACTTCTCTCACTTCCTGACTTCCTCTCACTTACAATGAAATGTCTCCCACCAAACTCTCACATTGGTCATGTCCAAGCTGTGCGCAACCTATCCCAATATATTTGTCAATCACCTGCATATGCTCATCCTAAGCCCTCATCACCAACCGCACGCATGCTCATCCTAAGCCCTCATCACCAACCCGCACACTCTTTGTCCCCTCTTGATTATGCACATGTCCCCTCCATGTAAGTGCTCTCTCGGTTAAGGCACGCAGCACCAGCCCGCCCGTGCAAATGGCCCAACCAAAAGGTCTCAATTGTGCACGAGCCCCCTCCCGCTAGGCAACTATACAAGACATAACGTCGGCTTGGTACTTGATCCAATTGACTGGCTCCTTAGCCAATCTCAACCATTATGCTTGGTAAAGCATCGACCTTACCTGAGCACCTGTATAGCTTTCTCACAAGCTCACGCATAGAGCCCAAGCCTTGACAAGAATAATGGTTCTTTGAATTTTTTAAAATAAAATGTGTAATTTCTGATTGAAACCTAAATAAGATGTGTGTAGTGCATTTTCCATATTATCAATAAATAAATAGATAAATAAATTAAAATAACTATGTTTACATTACTCAATCCAATGCTTAAACTAGCACAAACTTTTATTTGGTTCTCGAGAAAAAAAAGTAAATAAAAGTATAAAACCAGTTAAAATATTTAATATTTAAGATTTGTTTAATTTGATTTTTAAAAAGAAGCTTAATCTGAACCCCCACAGAAAGGAGACCAAAATGAAAAAAACGCAAAAATTAAAAATTAAGCCTGAAACCAAACCAGAATAGTTTGGCTAGCCATTGCTTTCGTTTCATGCAAATTTATACTAGGGTGTCATACACAATAAGTACATCCTCAAGCAGAATTGCATTAAGATACTGATGAATGCATGCGGCTTGCCCAGTGAGTTCCCATTCAGTGTCCCATTCACACCATAACATCAATTTGACTCAGATCTCAGCTAATGGACCAGTAAATTATGCCAAGAAGAGTTTCTAATAGACATAAGGCAGTATCCTCCAGGGCACCAGTTTGCAGTATTCAACCCATACTTCTTTATACTTTTGCGAGCACCTTTCTTCATCCCTTCTCTCCCTCCAAATCAGGAGTATAAGAAGATAGATAGGATAAAAGTATGGGATCGGAGAACTGTAAAAATGGAGGTAACTTGTCAGCTATTCTGCACACAACATAATTGGATTGCATGATAAAACAGCAATATACAACTATGGAGAAATAACCTGGCCCCACATGGCAAACTGAAAGAAAGAGCAAGCAGCAAGTCCCCAAGATAATTACAGTGCCTTGAAACTCCCCTGCATTAAACAACAACTAATTAACAGAAAATAACTGGGATGAATGCGAGAAATGAAAAGTAGAAGATACTTAGCCGTAAAAAGTCTGATAATTTAATAAGAAACTCTGGACAATTAACACATTTAAGTTGCACCTTTAACAAAAACATGAAGGTGTGATTAATTATATTGATTTTGGAATGAAGATGATCAATAGAACAATGGCAAAGGGCATGTATATCTTCCAAAATTCTAAAAATGGCTACTTCAATTTCTATAAGAAGATTATTTTAGTCCAAATCCAATATTTCAAAAAATAAAGGCAACAATCTTACCAGTAGCCAGAAACAAGCAACTTTCCCCCTACAACTTTTGGGGCCTTTCCCCAAATGGGAGCTTTAGGATTCTTCTTAAATATGTGCTTTTGTTTATTAGCTCCTCTAAATACACAATAACTGCACAATCCATTTGAACATAAACCATATTAAATACATGTTTCAATTATACAATGCTCTAATATTGATTTAAGGAAGAAAATGCTTGGAAAAGGCATACAATACAAATATAAGCATGGAGGTTATTACCCAACAAGAAAAACTAGGCAGTTGGCGATGACAGCCACTTTTGATAGAATCACTTCATTCTTCAGAAGCCACCACCCCTGGATTAAATATGAAATTTATGAGGTGGTATAATAAAGCACTAGATGAAAGAAAATGGTGAATTTGAGATACCAAGAACACACTCCTACACTATTACATGATGTTACGAATGTCAATATGCCCATCAATTTTATAGAGTTCAGTGTCCTAGTCCAGTGTTACATGCTAAAACCACCTCTGCCTAGATGTACAAAGGTCAGATATAGTTCACAAGACACGATGGTATGATAAATTTCTTCAACTAATAAAGCGAACCAATGTGTTTGGTCATTACCCCTAGTATATTCATGGCATTTACTAGAAGTGGAAAATCAAAGAGTGGCATCTTCCTCACATCAGGAAGAATGAAATATGTCTTCTTGAGACATCCACGATGATGATGGGATACATTTTACAACCAATAACTTGTCTTATGGAACCTATATGCAAAAACAACCAAACTATCTGCAAAAAAGGACCCAAGCACAAGAATTTGGAATTATTTGATGTGAAAAGGAACTTTAAGTTAAAGATCCACATAATACATAAATAGACAACAAAAGCAGTATAAATAATGTTTCTGAACATTTATGTTAGAAAAGGATTTGAAAATTCTCTTGGTCATATCTAATAAATGTGGTGATCTGTGACTTTCAAATCCCAATAGCGAGACAAGGCATGCCTGATCAGTTCCAAATTCGTACTTCACTAAACTACAGTGCTAAAATTCCAACTCAATGTTTAGATTTGTAAGATATTCACACAACATTTTTGCATGATCATCAGAAAAAACATTTTAAGGAATAAGTGTGAATTAAATATAAATTACATGCCTGAATACTAAAAGTGAAAGGAATAAAAACTAAATCTCCAAAGACCAACATGAAGCCCAATCTCTCAGCAATGATGTCCCATCTACAAATACAGCCAAATAAGATTGATTAACAAGGTAGCAGACAATAAAGTACTCTGATGAGCAGACAGAGTGAAAATAAGTGTAAATGAAGTAATAATTAGGAGGTCAACACAAACACGATCAAAACTTATGTTGATTGTTGATGTCTTCAGCTGAAACCAAAACTACATTGCACGCCAAAGGATTGATTTCAAAGCATATCATGAACGTAAATATAATACAAATTTACCAATAAAAAAAGAAATTGGTATTCAACATCATTCATCTAGCTGCTTCTTATCTTTCTTTCATCATTGAATTTCGCAACAGCTAAGAATAGTTTACATACAAAGCTTCCATATATAATGGGTAAATAAATACTATTCAAGGAACCTAAGGGGAACATGAAAGTCACTTCTTAATTACTCTACAATGGTCACTTAGACCTCAATATAAACCAGGATAACAAACTTAAAATCATATCTTTCCTAGTAGAGTTTTCCAATCTTATAAACTGAAGTTTATACCTCTAACTTATGTTAATAAAGTGGACAGAGTGAGTCAAATAAAAATTAGGATGTGTTAGAAATTGTAGTAAGTGTAGCCGTGTAGCAGGGTAGGGCTTGGAATTGAAAACATATTGGAGGGAAAACTTCAGCCCAAACTCGGATTCAATTAATATTGATTGATATAAATATTTTAACCTTAAAAATTTTCTAATTATAAATACTAATATTTTAAAAAAGATTAATTATTAATTATTAATTATATTTATTTAAGTATTAAATTTTGTAAAAGAAAATTGGTGGGCCAATTTTGTGGTGTTTGGTTTGAGGTTTAGGTATCAACAATTGCCAAACACACCCTAGAAGTCTCAACTAATCTCACAATACTTTATTAGAAGTTTGATGACTAGACCCCCAAAGTCTACATAGTCTCTGTTTCCCAAAATCTACTTTCAATAAGCAATTGCAATAGATGCCACGCAAAACTTCATGGCATAAAGTGCAGTAGATATTTTTAACAGGGGAGGTGATACTTACGTAGAGGTCATGAACTCTTCATGAAAAAAGTAGTCTAAAATGTAGAGCTACATGAAGAGAGAAGAAAGTATGGATTAGTATTCAAGATCATTTACAACTAAATCGAAAATTGAATATGCGTGATTGAAGATACCCCACAAAAGAGTTGAGACAGGATGACTGAGATGTTCACATTGCCAGCTTGAATGCTTTTCGCCAAGACAGAAAGGTTGATGAACAACCATCCCATCATTCCAGCTCTCACAAAAAAGAATCTAAAATATAGGAAATGTAAATCTCAAGGCTAGATATTATAAGTTAGCCAGTTTTCTTGGCTTGAAATTTTATGAAAAACACTTCACATCTGATACAAAAATGAACTAGAAAAGCTCATGTCATGACTGGTAAATACATTATCAACACCTAAAGCAGTATGATCACTGCTTCATCATAATACATAATCATGGACACAATGATAAAGTATAGTGAGAGGGAAAATAAAAATTTGACCACCAACAAGTGTAAATATATCTGTATGAACACAGAATGAATGGTTCACAAGATAAACAATCATGGCTTTCTATATACCAACTATTAACTTAATTTCATTCTCTTGTGGGTTGGTTTCGATGCAAAATAGAGAAGTACGTAGGAATTTATTGCAATTAAGAGGATGTGTTTCCTATGGATTATCCTATATGTTCCCCCAATGGCTAATTGAGTGAAAATTTTAAATTATCATTAAGAGTATTATTGGAGGCTTGTTTCATTTGCCTTGATGAAGTATATATATAATTATTTTCTCAAACCTATTTTCAAACACAAATTAAAAAAAATAATAATATATATACATTTTAAAATAAAATAAATACTTGTTAAATAATATTTTTATTCTTTTGAAAATAGATATTTTTTTAACGTCAGATGGCACATGAAATGGGTAGGTGTGCCACATGTTCCATGTTAACACCAAACCACTCATAAGTGCCTCATGAGATAGAAAGAAAGAAAGAGAAAACCACAAATTTTGTAGGAAAAAAAAAGGAGGTGGAGGGGTTTTTTTTTTTTCCTTCACATTTCCCTTGGGTTTTATAGGAATTAATGTTTAAAAAGAGTTACCAAGAACCTCCTAATAAAAAATTCCTTTGAAACGTAGAATTCTGCTATTACTAAATAGGCTCTCATATATTCAAATTAAATCTAAATGAGTCAGACCTGGACCACATGTTTAGAGATTTATTTGCAGCCAGGGTAGAAATGCACTCTTAGTAAGAATTTGATATCAAATCATAAAAAAAATCTCTACATTACAAATAAAATTCACATACTTGAGATCTACTCCAATAAAATGGGGATTCAGCTGCACTCCAAACCAGCTGCATTACACAACAAGACACGTTAATCAGCATACATCATTTCAATGCATTCTTTAAAGTTGCAAGGTATTGTACACAAAGCAATATTCACAGTATTTTATGGAAGCGTTCTAAATCAATGTGCTGTTTGTATATTTCCAGTCCTTTAAGAAAGAATTCTTAGAATTCTCATCAATGAATTTGACACTAAAATGGCAGCCTAAATTCTCAGCAAAGCTCTTGCCTCAAGTTACCTCAATCATGTAATGACAACTAGAGAGAAAAATTAACCAAAGACCCTGCATAAAGGCTGCAAATTTGTATGCCATGCATTTTTCTGGGGTTATAATATGTGCCAGCTCAGAGATCAGATGCTGACAAACTAAACAAGCTCACACAAGAGAACCAAGCAACCACATCAAATATACGAAAATACTAGTCCAATGATACCCGAGAATACTTTTTAAAAACAAAAGGCTCTAGTTGTATTTAGCAGCTCTATACAGTCTAGAAGAATTAGTCTTCTGGTTACATTATCCAAGAAAGAGCTAAGTTTTCAAATGCACAGTTTTTATGCATTACCCATGTTAACTCTCTGTTTGGTAAAAAACCTTTTCTTTAAAAAGATCATAAAATAAAATATTGCTCAGTTGATGGTATCAATAAAAATACCAGTCATGTATAAAGTTCCCAGTAACATGGGCTTTTAATGACGAACTCTGCTTACGAGACTTGCAACCAACAGCATAGAGAGCCAATGAAACCTAGATAAAGAATGAAAATCAAAATGAAGTATACGGAGAACTAGGTTTGTTAGGAGAATACCCAGGTGTGGTATATGAATGAACTTACAATAACACTGAAAATAAAAGTTGCTGACATGAGCTCAATTCCTTTGTCTGCGACCACCTGCAATCAGTACTGTGTTAATCCTTCCATTGGCATCTTCGACAACAAGACCAACTGATTTCAACTTGATATACAAATAAGATACAGTATAGGCATAAATGTTTTCATTCTGAATGATTTTAAGAGTTTTAAGCATAAACAATGTTTGAGACTAGCAATTGAAATGCCCTTGCAGTATTGGACAACTTGGCATTAGTTACCACAAGAGAACAGATGATAAATTTAGTTGAGCTTGTAATAGTTAAGACACATGTGGTTCATTTTACACATGAACATTTAAACCAAATACCAACATTACTCTTCAAGAAACTACTTTCTATGGAATAAACCCATTACCAACCAAGGGACTTAAGATAGCACTATTTTTGTCAACATACGGCGATCAGAAACATGTAATTCTAGACATGTAGCCTTAAATGAAATTAAAAGCATACAGACTCAACAAACTTAAGATCAATTTTTGAAGTTTTATACAGAAAAGTCATGTTATGACTCAAAACCATGTTGTGCTAACACTCACAATAAAGGGCTAGTACAATTGGATCCTGTCTAAATTTGAATCACCATACTTGTTGCAAACAGGTAGTTCGGCACAAGTAAAACATGTTTGAAAATATAACTTTGCAACCAGAGTCATTCCAACTCCCTTCTCTATCTGGTTGGACCTTTGCACACAAATTTCTTGTTTAATTGGATATAATATCTTTGCTGAAAATAATTCTTAAATTGTAATTAGGTTAAAATTCAGATTATAGATTATTGTCTCATATTCTATATCCATTAGCAGTCACAAGATAATCACCCATATATATCTGCAGCACTGTTTACTAAACTACCACCTATGCTGGTGTTAGTTATTTATGAAAGGCTATTTCATAATCAATGCTTCATTGCATGCCAAAGACCTACGAAATTGTAAGATACCTTGCAAATGAATAATACAGACAGGTTAAACATAAAATCAAAGTAATGCCAAAGGCTTGGTTCAAAGTTATCAAAGGAGCCATAGAGAGAGGAAATCCATCAGTTACAGCAATTATGTTTAGTTAAATCTAATCAAACATCAAACTTGAAACAACAAAGAGGGAGCTTTTTTTCTTACAAAGAAGAAACTACGAACAAAAATGGAAAACGAGAAAAAGTGAAGAACAAGATAATAATACATGTAAAGCAAACATGAAGTCATCAATGAAGAAAAACAACTTCAGTTAATGTATCGCTGGAATAATTTATGGATTGAAAAACAATACCGTGGGAGAGATCATTTTCATGTTAACTCCAATTCCCAGGAGGACCAGAAGCATAATAAGTGATAGCAAACCTGCAAAGGACTTAAAAATAAAATGATATAAAAAGGGTCCCATTTTTCCCAGCATCAAATAGCTTGGCAAGTTTCAAAAAGTTGCACAGCACAATAATCACATTTATAAGCAACAATGCATAATAAACACAGAAATGATTCAAAATCAATAAATATTTCAGTTACTTCAATTTTTTATTGGTTCAAATCCTCACAGACAATTTCACAAACATCTGACAAGCAGTAAAACCCTAACCCAAATTATTCATCAAACACTGTCAGACAGCAAAAAGTTTCCATCTTTCAACCAAAACCAAACATCCAAAAAAGCGGTAACCATCCAAAAACCCAAAATAACTGAGCATGGTGGTGATCAGCCACTACAAACAGCATTAGCAGTCAAACAATGTAGGAAGAAATGGGGACAGACCGTTGCATCGGTAGTGGAGACGGGTGCCATCAGAGAGGACAGCTCCGGGGATGACCTTGCCCGGAAGCAAAGACCCGGCGATCGCCAAATAGCCGAGATAGAAGAAAAGGATGACCACCTGCAGAAAGCCGAGCCAAAGAACCAGTGATAAATGTAAAACAGAGAAGAATGAAAAAGGGATGGATGGATGATGATAGAGAATGCACTCACAGAGCTCCAAGAAGGGATCAAACCACCAAGAATATCCTCCATTTTCATGCTTCCTACTCCACTATCTCCACTCTCCCTCGCTCACTCGCTCACTTTTCATTGGAGAATGGCACTCTGTCTTGTAGTAACTCTGGTGAGAATGCGAACATCAGTACATGAGTACAAACTGATACCAGTCCGGCCTAACACATGCGGGCCCGGCCCGGCCCGGAGACGGAAATAATGAAAGGTTTGTTAAAAACTAAAAATCTCGTACAACCATTTAACCCGGTGTGAGCCGATGTGATCCGGCTGGTTTCCGTTCTTCCCAAAAAGACCTGTCTGATTTGGTTATTACCCAGTTACATTAAAATAAAAATAATTAAATAAATATATAAATAAAAAGCATCTCTTTCTTTCTCTCATAAGTGAAATGATTCAAGGTGTAGATTAGTAGATATCGATGTGATCTAGCAGGTTTCCATTCATCCCAAAAAGACCTATCTGATCTGGTTATTACCCAGTTACATTAAAATAAATAAATAAATAAATAAAAAACGTCTCTCTCTCAAAGTGAAATGACTTGCGGTGTAGATTAACAGATATTGATGTGATCCGGCAGGTTACCGTTCATTCCAAAAGGCCTGCCTAATCTGATTATTACCCAAGTACATTAAAATAAATAAATAAATAAAATAAATAAAAAGTCTCTTTCAAAAGTAAAATGACTTGCTTTGTAGATTAGCAGATATCTCCATTATTTTTTATTATTTTGATATTAATTTATTACACGCTAGTGGTTAAGCTAGGGGGTTGAGGCATGAACAAGATAAGTGAGGTCGTTTTGTCTATATTATTAAAAAAATAAATAGTTAATTAATTAATTATTTTAAAACTCCTATTTTTTCATAGAATTTATTTTTTATTTTTAATATATACTTATATAATTATATTAAACTTTTCTTCATATTAACATAGATTCCAACACCCCTATAGTTGTAGTTTAGTCACTCCATTGAGAAAAAAAAAAAAATGGTATATTTTAGTTTAAGTCTACTTTGGTATAAAAAATTTAAGCCCTGTTAGATATAGTTTTAGTAACGAATCTTCAATTGTGGATTTTAAGTTCAAATCTCTTGTTATCAAGTTAAAATATATTGGCAGAATAATTAAATCCTAATGGTATTATGCTTGTCACATTTGTTTAAAACAAATTCAACCCCATGGGTATTAAGGAATTGATGTTATTGTGATAGAGATCATTGTAGCAAACATGATTTTCGCTTTTTTACTTTGTCTTTGATGATGAATTTTTGTTTTTTTTTTTTTTTTGTTGGTCGGGGTTTTGCTTTTAATTAATTTCTAAATTAACCCGATGACCCGCAGTTGCCTTGGTAACTTGGTAATCCAATGCATAGATTGGATCAAAGACTGGGACAATTTTAACAACTATGTCTCAACATTTATTCCCCAATTACTTACTACACTAATTATGTGGAATTACAAATAATGCAATCAAGGATTGTTGCACGTATGTTACATTTCTCAGCAATTTTTTTATTTATAATATTTAAATATAATTTCAAAAATTATTAGCATCAATAAAAAATTATCATTGATCACAAAGAATTATTTTAATTTATATTAATTAATTCATTCTTTAAAAACAATTCAAAACTGACAAAATTTAATCCCACGATTTTGTTACCCAGACAATCATGCATGGAGGAGGCTTACATCATCATCCGGTTCAAAATAACATGATTTAACTGTTTGTTTGATGAAATAATTTTGAAAAATACAGCTATGGGAAAGGTATTTTTGTATTTGAAAGTATTGTTTATATTTGATATAATTTTTTTTTTCTCTTCAAATTTCGGATTGGTTATTTGAGTTTTGATTATAAAGGGAAGCATTGTCTATTTGAAAGTATTTATAATGGAAGCACCAATGGGAGAAACAAATGTTGGGAAGACGGCAAAGCAGTATGGAAGAGAAGAGGACAAGAGGCTGCTGAAATAATGACAAGGTGTGGTTTTTTTAATTAGCAGAGGTACATGATAAACACTTAAGTTATTGGATGCCCCAAATATTCCTATACGCTCACCCACATGGCCAAAACTCTTCAAAGAATTTAATTTCGATTTAACCCAAACCTCTTCAGTTGACACGTGAAGCATTTATCCTAACTATATGCAACGATCAGCTTACACGAATTTTCCACACAACTCACGTGGCGGCTGCTACCTCACTATCTCATTTATTTCTCCTATAGTCCTATTCAGCATATGACTTTGCTTTTATAAAAAAAACAAATCAGATTAAATAAAGAAACTCATACCTCATTGTTCTTTTCACTCTCACAACCCACTCCACCAAACCCATCGGCCGCTGCCCGGCGAATCCCACTCCTCGCACCTCTTACTTGTCACCCGCCGCACCACCAAACCATCCGCTCGTCGCTATTGCCGATGTCTTGGTCTTGGTCTTGCGTGACCCTCCCACGTCACTGAGCCCATTGCCCATCGCTCACCTCTTTCGTTCTCGTCTTCGTACGACGTTCCATGCCATCGAACCCCTCACCCACCGCTATTCCCCATCACTTGCCGCTTGTCGGTCACCACTCATCCAAATACCTAACAAAACAAAGAAGAAAACGAAGAAATTCTTTGAAACAATAAGTGCAAGCCAATCTCAAGGAATATAGCAAAAAGACTGAGCGTTATAGAGGTTGGTAAAAACTACATTATTCTGTTTATAAAGAATAAAAGACCTCATCACCACTAGAAAAGCAACGGAAAAAGAAAATAAAGGGTGATCACAACAAATATAATTGAAAATAGAAAGAAGAAAAAAAATTAAGATGCATCTGATCAACTTTCTCAAATATAAAAACTGGCAAAAATAAAAAAACATAGAGAAATAGATCAAATAAAAAAAATCAAAAGAAGATGAAACAAATTGAACAATGACTGATTCTGAAATCAAAGAAAATGAAGAAGAAGATCCATTGATCACCTTGGGAAGCGAGTAAGAAATCCAAAGGGTGTGGTACGGCTGAGGAAACACAGCAAGTTGGAGTGACTTCTTCCACAATTGAAACTAGCCATCTCTAGACTAATATGATCAATGGAACAACACTACCACCTTAAAAAGAAGACACCTTTCCACTGATTCCCAAACATAAACAAAAAATGATGAAGAATAAAAACCAAAAGGACACAACCTTTGCTCTTTCTCTACAATTCTTCATCCCTCTTTAAAAGGGATAAAGCCTAGAAAATCCTCAGACTCACCCCATACTCCCATTGGCACCATTAAAGCAGATTGCCAGCGATTAATTAATCTATCCTTTCCAAACTTAGCAAGCTCCTTCCATTACACCATTAATGCTCATAAACACTCAAAACAAACCCATTCCAACCCAAATACACATCCCTAGCACTCGATCCACAAATTGGACCCAACCAAAAACCCAAATTTACAAAGCTCTCACCTTTCCTCCATGGCTCCACTCCTTCAATGCTTATTCACCATCCTATACTCCTACCCCCAAAAATAACCAAGTAATGCAAACGAGAGAATAAAACACAATGCATAGAGCTTCCACCTTTACTCCATTACTGAAAGAAAGAAGGCTTGTAATGAAGCCCAAATAAAAAAAATGGATTTGATTGTGAAAAATCATTGTAAATTGAGAAGAAGACAAGGGAAAAAACAAGAAGCGGATCAAAACGATAGTGTAGTGTGGCGATGAGGGAGAAAGAGAGAGACAACATTTTTAACGGGGTTGAGCTACGAACGATCAGCCACGAGCCACAGGCAAGGTTCTCGGTGGTGTGGAATATGAGATGCTCGTGCAAAGATGAAAATGAAGGCGGTGAGCGATGAGAGACGGGAGCCGTGCAGTGAGCGGCGTGATGTGACGCTCTTGCCGAAATAAGGACGGTGAGCGGTGACCGGCAGGTGACAGTAGACAAGTGACCGGCAAAGGGTTGATGTGAGGCGAAGATGAGGATGAAGATGAAGAGGAATGAAGGGTTTTTTTAAAAAAAAATTTGAGCTGACTAGGAGAGATAAATGGGATAATGATGTGGCAGTCACGTAAGTTGTGTGAAAAATTTGTGTAAGTTGGTCGTTGCATATAGCATTACTCTTCTTTTATAGCCGGAAATGGTGAGGCTTTAGGGTTTTGGAGACTGTTTTTCGTGAGCCACATCAATATGTTTTCGCTTCTAACTCTTAACGTTACCTTTATCCTTTCGTTACTAATAAGCCCACCTCATGTTTACATTCTCTTCCTTGATCACCTCAAGACAAGTGGTTGCTCTCCTAAAATCCCACTACATCTCAGCCCTTGATCTCATCTCTTTCATTTCACCCCATAATTTTTCCCTTTTCATCTCTTTCATAGTTTGAGTTACTTGAAACTCTCCAATCAATTCACAAGTCTCCATGAGCTTGGCCGGGTCGGGCCAAAACTAATAATAATGGTGACCGTACTTGCTCAAGTTCAGCCCAGTCCGACGAGTAAATTTTTTAGTAAGTCACTAAACTTTGGTTCATTTTCACTTTGATCACCGAACTTCAATTTGTATCAATTTGGTCACTCAACTTTAATTTTATTTCACTTCGTAGTAAATCAAAATATTTCAACCTCCAAATGAGTGATGTGGCTCTTTTTCGATGACGTGGACGTCTCTAATAGACTTAATAATGTGTCAATAGGAGAACTGACTTAGATTTTTAGACAGCTATGTAATCAATTGGGGGTTGAAATCCTTGATTTATTACCGGTTGAAATCAAATTAAAATTGAGTGACTAAATTGAAACAAATTGAAGTTCAGTGATCGAAGTGAAAATGAGGCAAAGTTTAGTGACTCACTAAAAAATTTACCCCCAGTCCGACTTAGTTACTTGAGCCTATATTTTTGTCCAAAGTCCATTCATATTTTTATTAGCCCCGTGCAAATTTACCCATATTTAAGTTTTTTTATTTATTTTTAATAAAGTTTACACCTTAAAACAACACACATAGAATGTGAAAAATTTCTAATAAGTCTTATATAACATCAAATACATGAGTGTTCCTTACTTGTCCACATTTATCAAAAATTTAAAAAAATTACACAATGTAGTTATTACAAATATATAATGCAGGTTATCCCTAGACAATTGTGAATAAAAAACTGAAAAAATATATATACTTTCACAATTTTATCTCGTGGTTCTCTCGAAAAATTTATATGCTAGCTATATACAGCATACTCATCTAGGAACATGAAAAGATATGTGGGGTCACTTTTATGATTTTAGCATACTCATTGGAACAATAAAAAACTTGACAAAATAAATATATCATTCTTTCCATTCATCCAAATGCACCTATGACCTAATCACATGCATCTATGCCTTAAATCAATGAAGAACCAAACTACATATATAATACTTAGTAGAACCATTGATAATTCATCCAAGGCATTAGTTAAGATTTTGTGTTTGTTTTATGAAGGTTTGGAATTACACATGTTTATTTATTAACTAAAGAAAATAAATACTTATTTGAGGGGAAAGGCTAATATATTCAACTTTCAACATTCTGTTATCTTTTCCATGCATGAATGAGTTAGACATTTAACTAAAAAATATAGATATTTGTCTTTTCAAATTAAAATTAAAAAAAGAACATTATTTGTTTGTTATAATTTGGGACAATTTTAAATTCATTTCAAACAAACATTTTCAAATCCATATATTTAATAAGTTTTTAACATTTGTATCAACTAATTATCAAAATGGTTGGTTTTTTAAATAAATTTCCTTTAAAATTATTTGTTTACTATGCAAACTTTAATTTGGGTTCTAAAAGTGATATATTTATTTAATATTTCTAGATTATATTAAAATTTTAAAAAAAATTAACATGTTCTTTCTATGAGTACAAATAAATATAGTTGTGGCAAAGCAAGAAAATAGTAACTATACCAAATTAATGCTATATTATAAGCCATCTTTTGTAAGATCTTTTTAAAAAGGGAAAATTACTGTTCACCCCTCGTAATTTTCCAAACTTCCCAAAAACCCCCTCCTACTTTTACACACCCTGGACATCCCTTCCGTTAGTGTTTAACTTCCCTTTTACCCCCTACCGTTCACTTCAAATGGGTCCATGTTGTGAAATCCCATTTTTGACCTTGAAAATGGTGGGAAAGAAAAGCGCCAAATCACATCATGTTCAACCTTTTCAAGGGCTTTCTGCTTGGTTTCTGATAGACAATGCCTAGGAGTTGCATTACATCTTGTTGTTCTCCTCATTTCTCCTCA